>NC_048903.1:13000761-13305091 GCF_011077185.1 Oxyura jamaicensis | reverse complement strand
CCCAAGTACTTTCCCTTTCTCACTATACAGTACTTGAGCAGAACACTAATTTGACTGAAATTTCCACAACAGCTTTAAATAGTCTCTTGGAAACTCCAAAAGTCTTCCTGTGAATGGACTATCGGTTAAACATACATCCCTATAGTTTTTATATGATAAATCTGACATACTTTCAACCTATTGAGCCAACTGTGAAGGTGATACATTAATAATTAGACAGTACAGACTGCTTAAAGCAAGAAAGGAGAAAATGACCTCAGGATTTAATGCCTGAAATTATATAGATTAAGTCTCTGAACTAGGAAAAATTGTAGTCCCTAAATTGACATGAAGAATAGCTTATACACTGCAGTAGGATTATCCAGCCTATGATCCTATAAGCAGACACCCAAGTCCACTGAGAATATTCATAAAACTTTTTAGCAAGTGTGTATTAGACTGGAAAAATTACCAAGTTTTAGACACACAGCTCCTCTTGTACATTTAAGACAGAGAAGATGGTCTAGATGACCTCAGAATTTCCCTTCAGGCTCCTTCATGGCTACTATAAATGAATGACAAATCTATACAACAATGAAATATCTTCCAAGATGATCTGTAAATGCTTTCATGTTAACTGGAGGCATGTGTGCTTAATTTCTATAGCACAGCTTTAAAAAAGTGCTTATTTATGGTAGAAGAAATAATTGCAGTTTTATTTTTATAATGTTTAAACTTTCTGGAGAAGAATTTTCTATATTTCATTGTTTTAATTAATGTTAGAATGTAGACTGATAGTCATCAAATTGGAATCTATATTAACATTTAGATGTACCATAGCCACACCTCTGTTGTTATTTTCAGCTGAGGCAAGTGAATTGAAACAGAAACCAGACTACAAGAGCGTACCAAGAACTTTTTTTTTTTTTTTAAATCATGAAACTGGCATACACAGTATATGCTATTTCTGCATTGTCTTCATCAGTCTGAGCTTGTCACATATACTTTAATACATGATTTATGGTTATGAATTCATTTTCCATTCTCATTTATAATATGGTGTCAAATTTTATCACAAGAACATTTAATCATCTCCTGTCTGCATATTAATGGTTACAAATATGATACCTATGTAGAGCTAGCAACCAGTAGCTGTAACTGTCTCATACTGCAACGGCTGAATGCTTTGAAAAGTAGTGATAAATAGAGAAGTTCAGACATTTTTATGTGTTAGTCCCACTTTAATAGCCAAGATAAAATTCTGTTGCTTCACTAAAAACTTGATTCTTCCTTCCTCTTGAAAAATATTTCATAGGTACTTAGCTGTCCCCAGTATGGTGTCAGTATATAAAATCAGTCATCCATAAGTATTTTAAGAATTGGTACCTAAAAGTGAAAGATAAAAAGCCACTTAATTTTAAATGAGAATCAGGATCAGACAAAAGATAAATATATATTATATATATATATACATATATATTTTGAGCAAAACTCAAAAAAAAAAAAAAAAAGGTAATAAAAATCAGCGCTTGAAAATTTGTTGGCTAAATTGTACTATCGAGTGATTGTGAGCATATTTAATTTTCGGACACTTGTGCACTTGTGAGGCACAACTGAAAATCTCTAGATACAAACATTTAAATGCAACATATCGGTACAGTCTTTTAATTGATTTTTCTGAAGAAATCAACCCTATTGTTCCATGACTTCAACTTAGACTTTCTGCAAATATGTATTCAAGAAATCTCAACAGAAGCATTTCAATTTCTGTATTTGTAAAGTGGGTTGCAGTCACATCAATAATTTTAATATGTAAAATTAAAAAAGTTGTGCAAGAAAATTAATTAAAAATACATGGAAATTCAACTGGCTTGTCACACAAGCACCAGGTAATCTTGGATGTCTTTTCCAACCTTAATGATTCTAAGATTCTTACGTCATTTATTATTATTATTATTATATGGTAACTGAATAGTTACTGAATAAACTCAAGAAATTTACAAAAATATTTTCTAAATTGATACAATATGGTCTACTTAGTTATGCTTACAATAATTTATTTGAAGTGGCTGATGTCAGTTGTCCTTTCCTTATGGAGAATTTGAGCCTATAAAAACTACACTTGTGAATATTTTTATTTGTAGTTTTAATAGAATGTTTGACACTTTTTGTGTATTCTGTCAGGAGCAAAGTAATTTGCCACACTTTATAATAGACAAGCATGTGCAACTGACAAGCCAAATTCTGTTACTGTCATTCATGTGGTATGTAAGGAACATTCTGAAAAACAACAGAAGCATAAATATTTCTCAGTATGGAGAAGGAAGAACATAGTGTATATTTGTCATACGGCAAAGATAAAAATGAATTAGATATGTGACAGATCTAAACTGCTAGCCTTTTTTTTTTTTTTTTTTTTACTTTAAGCTCCAAAAAAAAAAGTCTTTAAAAATAAATTACAAATACAAAACCTGCAGGAAGCGCACATTCTGACTGAATGCAGAACACAGGTGAATGCCTATTTGCAATTATCAAATTTACAGAATGCACAGAACTCAGCACCAAATAGGCAAAATTAAAACTGGAAGTAGCCGAAATTCTGAGTTCAAATAACAAGGAGTTAATTGTCCTGTATATTGAAAAATATTATGAGGTCATCCTGGAGTCACTTCTAGAAAATCTATCTTACGTTCTTTGTATGCACATTGACGTTCAAGAACACTTTTCTACATACAGATTATTACAAAGACAATTGTGTTAAAATTGAAAGTACATTAGCTGCATTGCTTGTAACAGTTTTGCCAGTGTTTTCAGTGTTACAAAAATCAACAGATTCCTAGAATATATCATTCAGAGGGTGAGAAAACCCTTACAGTAAGGCAGGAAGGCTAAGTTCTGAATATGAACAGCTCTATTGTTTTCACCAGGAAAGTAAAAGCAAAAAGCAGACATAATAGCATCATCTGAATGCAGGAAGATGATCTTTCTGTGTGTGTGTAAATCACTGGGCAGAAGTTTTACTACATGCAATCAGTCACCAGTCTATCAGTCTTGGAGAAGTCCACTTCCCTAGCAGTTCTTAAATCACTTGACTGTGGGTCAGTCTTTAATACTTTCACCAAAAGAGGTTAATATTTAATTTAACATTAATGAAAAAAATGAAGGTCCAAGCTTACATGTGATATCTTATTGTAAGCCTCACCAGCAATGTACAAAATACCAAAAATCAGACTTCACTATTTAGAACTTTCTTGTACACTACACTACAATTAACTGATAGCAACAGCAGGCTGCCACTTTCTGTAATGACTAGCCTATTAGTTTCAGAGATAGGGAAATAAATAGTCAGAAACCTTGCACTCCATTTCAGGTTCTAAGTAAGATTAGAGCAAAACCATATATTTTTGTGTTGATCCCTCTGGCCCCCATAAATGATCTGATTGCAACTGGAATAATAAGCAATTTTTCGGAAGCCAGGCTAGTTGGCTAACAGAGTTTTCTCTGATAGAGAAAAAAGATTTTATCTGTCAAAGATCATGTTTCAGTTTTAAAAATTTCCAAGAGTTGATGTTTTAAAGAAACAAAACAAAACAAAACAAAAACAAACAAACAAACAAAAAAGTTGCTCTGCCACAATAAAACATTTGATAACAGTTTCCTCTTAGGAAATCACTTCACCGTGTTGTCAGCTGTCCAATATGAAGGAATTTGGAAATATAGGGAATTTTCTCTGGCAGAATTTTCATTCAGAAAAACTGGCAATTCTGTTGCAGATTTATAAAGGTTTTAAGCAACTGAAAACAGAACTTTTCATACAAATGCTGAGAACCGTAAAAGACCCCAATAGCTGCTCTATTTATATGGATCGTCACTTCATAGAAGCCGCAGTAATTTGAATACTATGGTTTGTTTTTTTTTTCTGTTCTTATTGGTTTTTGAATTTTTTTGGAATCTTTTTTACACTATTTGAAAGCGTGAGAGGTCATTCACATCACTCTGTTCCTGAAAAGAGAATGGAACCTTTGAATTATGCATGATTTTTAATGTGCTACTCATATCTGTTTCTTGTTATTTGTATTATTTCTTTGGGATTCCTCTGTGTCAGCAATGTAAAGGTATTTGCATTCAGAATAAAGGGCAAAAGACTAATCTTGGTTTTTACCATATCTGAGTATATTTGTGTTTGCATAATGAAGGAGACAGTGCATGATGAATCACGTATCACAGCTATTATCTACTCTAAATATAGAGGAGAGATTACTGATAGTTTTAGCAAAAGCTAACAAGTTTACAAGTCCTGGCTTTTAAAGCTTATTCCACAATTGCATTTAAGAAACATATTCCAGTTTTTGTCCAACAGAAGATAAACCAGAACAATTAATAATAACCCACAGGTAAACGTTTTCTCCATAAATGCCTTAATGTTTTAGATTATTGCGGTATAGAATATCACCAGGAAGAAACTATTTAATTCTTGAGAAATGCAGTTTTGTGATACCTGCCTTTCCATAACCTAGTTACAGTAAGATTTACACCCTCACATACCAGTGACTACATGGCATGGTTACACTAATGCTGAGATAAACAGCCAGCCACAGTGCAATATATTGGCAGTTGTTTTCTTAGAAATACATTCCCTTCGAGATTAAAAAAATAAAAATAAAAATAAAATGATATTAAGGCAGGCATCATAAGCATTCAATTTAATCAGTTTTTGTTGTTTTTACAATTAGAAGACATGTAGGATACTGAGTAGACAACAAACTGCTAACACCAGTTTACAAAATTGTACAGTGTGTTGTTTCACGATGATCGGTCCACCCTGAACTGCTTAGTATATGACCATCTCCCAGTCAAGTTCCCTCTTTGCTACCAGAAATTGGAACTGTGTAATTCAATTACACTTTTAATCTTACAATAAGATGTAATTAGTACATACAAAAACAGAGCGTGTTACCTCATTCTTATGGTTGACTAATTTCTTCAGGCTTTGTTCTAGATCAGACAGAGTGGCTTGGCAAATTTTTGGGTTGAGGAGAAAGAGGAAAGGTGGATTTGTGTCAAAATGATCTTTTAGTGAGAGCCTATTTGAAAAATAGTCTATTTTCATTATACTACACAACAATCAAGAGGAAAAATAATCATATACTGCTAAACATTGAAAATTCTTTCCAAAACAAAGATGATTTTGTGAACTTGTATAAACTTCGTAGACAGTTCTCCTGTGGACTGAAGGTATTACAGGGTCTTTATAAAAAGAGGAAATCTGTCTTTGTTAATTGGCACTTAGGGAGACTTCTGGCCATGCCTAACCGCAGTAACTGAATCTTACATGAGCATGTCTTCACATTTCTCACATCCAAAGTATGCAACGTTATTTCAGTGTCTATTTCCAGAATCTACATTCCAGAATCCATTCAGGATCTCTGCTAATGCCAACCAGAACAGTGTTTCTACAGAAGCAGCCACTGACAGCAGTACTCACTGTCAAATTGCCTGCTTATTATTAGCCTTTCTGCCATCATTTTTCATATTAAAACAGACGTCCTCAGTAGAGATAGCTGATCACCACATGGTATGCTATCTCCATATTTCCCACTTCTGCAAACAAAAAGCAACAGGAAAAAAAAAAAAAATGAAATCCTTAAATCCTTACAATAAAAACAAAAACCCTTTTGAACGGATAGGGCTTTTAAATCTCACCCACCATTTCTGTGTCCGCTACATGAATATCACTGATGAATAATACTGAAGTGTGAGTTTCTACTTAAGCTGCATACCTGGAAGGGATATGGAAATGATTGTTGTAGCATGTCAATTTGTAAATAAACCAAGATTGTAAATATCAATTATTTCAGAGCATTCCCCTTTAGTTAGGGATTTGCTGACACATCTTGCTGTATTTCAGCCTGCCTGTTACCTTGAGGGCAAGGAGAAGAGAATGGGAAAGTGATATGAAAAAACAACTCAAACCTGCTTTATATCTGGCTCATCATCCATTTCTTGGATGATCAATACTTTGATATATACATCTGGGATTTTCCAGTACCATTTCATTATTACAGAAAAACACAAAGGTCCTTCCTATAATTAAATTCAATACACATACTCAACATAAATGAGCTGAGATAATCACATCTTGATCTTAAGTCTCATGATCAGTGCTGTTTGTTCACAATAATCAGACTCTGGTCTGTGTTTGAAGGGCAATAGATAAAGGACAATGGCCTTCTACCCTACTTAGAAAAGAACAGCCCAAGGAGATACAAAATACAAATGCAGTGGATACCAGAATATTAAGTATAATACTGTTAGGAAGGTATGATATAAAGTCATACATTTTTAAAAACCATCCTTTAATTATTACTGTAGGTTCAAAGCAATATGTTTCAAGGACAAAGCAATGACTCCAAGTTGAGAAAGCCTAGAAACGGATCAGAGTGCACACACTATTTGTTTCTCGGCACTTCTGACTAATCAATCATGGAAAATTCAATTTCAAAAGTGGAATTGGACTAAGAAATGTGCTCAAATGACAGAAATCTGTAAGTGTTCAGATCAAAACACCAGAACTAAAGGACAAAGAATTCAAACAATCTAATTCAAATGGGAAAATATTATTTTGGAAAATTATGACAGTTTTACTCTTTGAGTACAAATAGTCCAAAAAAAAAATAGAAACGTGAAAGAAACCTTGCAAATAATCTATCCTATTCTCTGTCCCACAGAGAGATCAACAATTATTGAGCAAAGAATAGCTAATTTATTCCTAAAACTGATTAAATTCTGTGATACTCCAAGACAATTTACAATACTGATATTATAGTATTAAATGCTTTATTAAAGTGAGAATATATATATATATTTACTGCTTCACATATACCATGTGAGTACTTGAAACAGAAGTAAATTGATTGGTTTTGACATTACTTTTTTCATTACTAAGTACAATTAATATTCTTACTATTTTTATGTTTATAAACAGCTTAATTTTTTGTTATTGTGTTGACCTAATTTGTAAGTCTGTTCCCTCATTTTCTCCTTACTAAAAAAAAAATAAATAAATATGCAATATGCTTGTTATTTTGCACTTATTTGGACCTTCATCCATCTCTTGTTTCAAAGATAACCACTTAAGACTTGAAGCAACTTTAAGCAAGTAATTTGGGTGATTTTCTTCTCACTGATGTGCAAGCATCCAATTCACAAAGTCTGTGTTCTGATCCTTCCCTGTTCCGTAACAATTTTTTTCTTTTGCCACTAACATTAGTAGCTTTAAATACATCACAGATGAGCCGTTTAGTTAAAACTGATGCAGAAAAACACATCAACACTCTAACCTTCTCAAAACATGTTATCATTTATTTTCCTTCTTATCTGAGAAGCAGAACAACTCTTCCCTTCATTTTCCTCTTACTACCAATATACTTAGTAAATCCTCCCTTTTCTTTTCTATGTTCTTTGTTAGCTGTTTGTATCTGGTCTTTTGATGTTTCTCTTACATGACTGTGTTATTTTATCAGATTTATGCTCTTACTACTTGGACTTCTTTTCTATTTTCTATTGATCTCTCATAATCAACTCATTGAGGAACTAATTATTTTGCCAACTCGATGCTTCACTAAGCTTCCAAATGCCTTCATTGTTTTAGAGCCGTTTTTGCTCTTAGTCTTAATATTTCTTCCTTAAGAACTGTCAGCACCTCCAGAATCTCTTTTCCCCTTGGACATCAGATTTTACCTAGTGATTTTCTAAGCTTACTGAAACTTCAGTTCTACTTTACTTATTCACTAGTCTTATTTTCCTTTTCCAAGAATCATGAATTGGACAACTTCATTCTTATTCAGGTTCATGGTGTCCATAATTCCTTCAATCACCATGTGAATTTTGTCATTAAATAAAACAAAAACAAATAATGCTTAAGACAGTACTGTGAGATTTTTATTTTGTTAGAATTTCACATCTCTGAGCTGTATAACTTCTGAGATAAGACTGGTTATCCACAGCAGGATAATATATCTAATCAATAAGAACAGTCCCAGAGTGCCTCATTTATGTGAATTATAATGGTGAAAGTGCTTCATCCATCGAAATACCCAAAAGCAAAAGTTGTAAAGATTGAGGAGGCTGGAGATGAACTTAAAAGGTCAAGAGCATCAGCTCTTCTAGCTTTGTCTATTTGAAAAATACTCTAGAGCAGTTATCTGAAAAACAATCCTGAAAAGTCTGATAATGCAGAGCAGACACAGGATTCAAGAGAACATGGTTTCTCATCAGATTTGTGAAGACAGTTCAAACATGCTTCAGTGTTCAAATTATCTGAAGTATACCTGAGTCTTTCATTATCCTCTAATACTAGTTTAAAAGGGTGATATGGAACAGTACAGGAGAGAAACAGGTTCTCTTTTTTTTTTTTTTTGAGTTGTTCTTTAGTATGTTGTCAGAACTTACAAGCGATATTTTTAATAAAGAGGGTAAATATAACATAAATTATGTAGGGCCTTCTTAGCTGAAGAGCAATTTTTATATTGTGTGCCATTTAATGTTGTAATTTTTAATACATAAGTCTTGGCCATAGTGCTGCATTTCCTTCTGTGTTAATGAACACTGACATTAGAACTCAATAACAACATTAATATATTCTCATTTGCTCTTATCTTATCATGCCCCTCTCTGCATGCTAAATGACACTGTCACAAAGAAATACTGTACCTGTTGATAGAGTCCATGGAGTGGAATTTCTATTCAAAGAAGAAATTAGGAGGAATATTAACTGCATCTTTTAGTTGCATAAAGAATATGGTACCCATAGTGGATTGATAGTGGAAATAAAGCATGGAACCAATCATATTCCCATGGATCTGATATGTTTTATGTATACTAATCACGACATCGCCTGAATTTCACCTTCCCATATGCAGTGTTAATTTTCCCCCTCTCTTTTTAGAGCATTTAAGCATAGTTTGGATCAGACCAATAATTAATAAGAAAATAATCCTCAGAAGAAAATCATTGCTGTTTTAATAAACTCTCATTTAGGAAACTCAATCAGTAAAATTTACATCCTAAATGCTAGGTAATTACAGTAGTTCTCTAAGAATAGATTGATGAGTATATATAGTGTACTAAACAACTAATAACCAAGTACAAGAATGAGAATGTAATCATTTTTGCATTATCAATACTCAGCTACCTCTCAGAGGAAGAAACCTCCTATTTTGAACACTATACTCCTCTCAAAGAGTCAGAAATGCAGCTGACAACTCACCACAACCCACCTCCAACCCTTAGGAAAACCAATAGTGCCGACCTTAGCACCCAGAAGGATACCAAAAGGGTTAGCATAATGCCCAAGAAAGGGGCGGATGCTAGAAATTTTGCATGTATGTGTGTTAACGATAGTATTATAGGGAATTGACATTTATAGTTCAAATAATCCAGTTAGTATTATTGTAACTAAACTAAAAATATCTAAGTTCTTGATTATATCTATTTTTAGTGTACACAGACTGTATGTAGTACTTGGTCTGGTACCTCATGCTGACTGCTATCTTACCTTATAAGCAACACCTTGCAGTCACTGAGAATCCAGGGGACACCGTAGGGTTCCATGAGGTACACTGGGTTGGCTGGAGAGGAAAGGGGTTCAGGAAGCCATGCCAGAACCTGCGATTTGGGGCTGCAGACTAGTTGTATAAGACCAGGGCTTCTTGCAGTGAAATATTTATCTGAATATTTGCAGTTCCACTGTTCTTTGGAGGGTAAGGCATACTATTGCACTAAGAAGAAAGTTCCACTGACAGTGTGGTCAGAAATGTAGAAAAATAAATTTTTAGAAACTAGGGGTTAAGATCTGAAAATCATCCAAATGGCCGGAATATAAAACTCTTGGGAACCAAAACTAGTAGCTCTTCTGCTAATTTTGAGGGCTGATGCTCTACAAGTTCATTGGAGTTATAAAGGTAATGAGGATGTTAGCAGACCTTTTAATTCAGAATCTGGAAGGTATGTAGCCAGAGGTAAGAAAAAAAATGGATAATGTCATGTGCAAAGTATCTCAGTTTTGCTCCAAGATTTGAATCATCTTGTCTTTAGATGATTTTCTGTATGATGCTCTCCAAGTTAAGGAAATCAAACTCTTCCAGTCTGCACTCAGTCTCTTATTCCCTAATATAAAACACCTGAGATTACACTGAACTAGGTATTGAGCACTCATCAGTGCACATGAGATCAAATAAAACTGGGTTAAAATTGCAAAGGCTATCAAAATGTCAAGTGCTCTGAAAGAGAACAGGCCCTAGATATCTCAAGTGGGGAGATAAAATTAAGATGTTGTATGTGCAAGTTTAATTACCACATCTGAGATTTTTAAGACTTGATCTTTCAAAGCTGACATGCTCTAACAAAAGCTGTTTCAGATCTGTGTACATATACACATCTTAAAAATAAGATTTCTAATAGTTGCTCTTTGTGGTTAAAGTTCACCAAATCAGCCATCTGCTAAAAAAAATCAAAAGCAAAGAAGGTAATAAATGTTGATTGGTAAAAAGGGGAAAAACAGGATAGGCTAGTTTCTCAAGTATACAAATCACCACATAATTTGGCTACCACTCAACTAGGCCAATTAACATGGTTGAGAACCTGTACCAAAGATTACAGAGAAAATACATCAGGTGGCACTCTGCAAGTTTTTGTTACTCTACTGCAACAGTTACTGCAAATAGCTAATCATCATGTTTAAATATCTTTCCTGTAACAGGTGCTAAAATTGCCTTTAGCTAGAGAAGTAAAAGCAACTAATAATTACTGTAATGCAACCAGGTCTAATACTTGGGAATTAAATTATAAGAAAATGACAACCTGGCACCAGCATGAGTATCGTTGTTTCATCATCATATACCGCTAATGCTACTCTAGGAAAGAGTTCAGAAACACAAGAGGGAAATGAAGTAAATGTTATTTTGTTGCTGCATAAAATAATAATCAATCTTAGTTGTTATCAATAAATAAAACAGCTGAAGACCTTCATCCAACCTGTCCTAAAAGAGAAACTGGTTTCTGGTTCAGCCTTTTCTCCAAGGACTGGTTAAAAAAGTGATGCATAAATAGAGAAGCTATCAAGGTTTCCCGAAGACATCTGTAGTGTCCATTTCCTAGTACATGTTTTAATACCATTGCTTTACTTTACAGTGTCCCCAAAGCACAATTCTATAATGAGTTATTTTATGAGGTATTTCAAATCTGTAATGTTTTACATTGCTCTTTTGACAACATTACAAATTAAAAATGAATTTGTTCCCTTGTGGGGCAAATCTGGTATGCACTATCCTGGATGTTGAAATCCACTAGTAGTGTAATTTGGGGAGATTATAAGGTACAAGGGATTTAATTTATTTAAGAAAACATGCCAGTTCTCAAGGTTCTTGTGCATACACAAAAACATGGAGATAAACAATAGGAAATTTTCCTGTTTAATTTGCTTGCAGCAGAATATGTTGTTGCACTGCAACTACCATGTACTAAATTGCAGTAAACAATTCACGCACTGGGCTGAAGGAGTGGTTGGTCACAGTGGGCAAAAGGAAAAAGGTTCTATGGAAATACACTCCTATATGGTCTCTATTGCAAGAAACTACAACAATACAAGCAAAGAGTTTATATTAGCAGAAAACTTACTCAAAGTTCAGAACAACATTAAGAGAAAAAATGGAATATAATTCCTGACATAGTAATACTGCCTAGAGCTGTGACTATGAGATCACTATGCTATCTTCTTCCCAGATCTTGTTTCAAGTACAACTGCCTAAGTTTTTGAAATACAATCATTGCCCTGAAATGTTATAAAATAATGAAATATTTTTTTTTTCCTTTAATCACTTCAAAAAACAGAAATACCAAAGGGAGGGAGCTTGAACTGTTAGTATTTTTTATTTCACATTTTAAACTTTGCTGGAAAGATTTAAAACCTTAAAATTATGTTATGGCTAAACTTTTGCCTAGTTTTCTGTGATTACAAAAACGACTGTTCTAAACATAGCAATAAAGATCAAATATGTTATTCCATAAACAAAAAACTGGCAAATACAGGTTCTGGTCATCAGTTGCTTTGGGAAGTATAATGTGTTTTATTGAATTTTTCACCTTTATTTTTTATCTTTAGATAGAGTGTTGGGTAAAAGAATTAGAAAGAAAAAGGCTACAAAACTGTCAGTTATATGATATTGCATAGTATAGTCCTCTTTCAGTATATTATACTTAGATAAGTATTTAAAATTCCAGGATTGAGAATAAATGTAATTTATTTTGTTTTCATTTCAGATATATTCAACTGATTATGTACACCTGCTTATACGAGATATAATTATAACTGGCCAATTTAAGGGCAGAAAAATGTAGCTGGGACTATCTGTTCTAGAGTTACAATACCATTAAAAATGCATCAGAAATACAATACAATACAATCGGCTCAAGACACCTTCTATATCATTTTAACTGCATTAAGAATAGTAGCAAAAGCTTTAAACACACTGGGGAGAAGTAGACTTCTCCCCAGTATTGACATGATTCCCGTGTATGCCAACATGCACATTCCACTTCAGGTAACTGCTGTGAATTTGGATTTGCAGACCTTTAGATCCTGAATATGGATTTGATAAGTCTGTAGAAAACTGAAGAGGAATTTGTCAAGAATACTGAATTGCCAATGGGGAATGTTCCCGAGTGAAATGGGGACAGAGCTAAATATGGGAAAGTTAGCTTTAGATAATGTGATTCTGTTAATGCATTTACCTTGGTTAACTACAGGTGAGAAGCATTATTTTTAATGATATAACAACTTGTGGGAGCATAACCCAGGGAAAGTTCTGCTGACAATTTATAATTTACATTACCTTCTCCACAGTCTCCGCTGAACTGGGAATTTATCCATTAGTCTTTAAATGTCATCTAACATGTTCTTTCTTTTAAAGAAAGCCTGTTGAGTTCTCTTTTTGCTTCCTATATATTCCATTACACTACATACTGAAAAATCTGTCTGAAATCCTCTACTTGCTTGACTTCCTTTCTTTTCTAAATTCTGTTAATCTCCTCATGACTGGTTTTTAAGTTCTGTTTTAATGTTTTTTCTTCAACAGAATGAGAAAGACTACCGCTAATATCAAACACTTAATATAAAGTGTTACGGTCACATTTCTGCTCATTCTGAGGGCTATTTCCACAGAATTCTTAATAAATAGTGCACAGAGAACTGAAACATTCAGTTGGTGAAATCAGCCATTTGCAATATTCACGCTTTACCAGCATTGGGACCTCTGAGCTTCAGCTACAAGAAATGAGTCTAGTTTACTGCCACTTTGCCCTTTTCTGGTCAGGAGTACATCAGAGCACCTGGAAAGAACCTGCCCAGAGTATAGCCAAAAGCCTAGTTCCACAGAAACACAGCCACAAATCTTTGTGACCTTTCAGCTATAAGCATGCCTCCTTGGAAAAGGATTGCAATACCTGCTGCTTGGCAGGGCTTTCTGAGCAGTGGCATACCGTCTAATACCAAATGGCAAACACCTCAAACAAACAAACAAAACCTTAAACTGCACTTAAATTCAAATATTTAAAAATTCTAGACTTTCTAAAGTTCTCACAAATAATCATGACAGAGCAGAAATACTCTTAACCAAGAAACTGTAAGACACCAAATACAATTGAAGGCCTCACTAAAATCTTTGAGAGCAGTACTTGTTATTACACCTTGATCAGGCTCAAAATCCAAGCCACATTTCCTGATTCAGGTTACTTGGTTCAAATTTTCCTGTTTGCCAACATAAACAGGATTTTCCTACAGTAACAGCAGGGCTGTGTAATGTTATGTCTTTTCTCACCTCTTTTCAAAGTGAAGGAACAAGTTATCCCCTCAGTTTCTTCTCGCTGAAAGGAAGATGGCTTCTACTGAAGAGAGGGGGAGAGTAGCACTTGAATAGAAGTATTTAAAGCACGCATCGTGTATTTTATGACTCACTTTCCCAGAATGTCATATCACCACAAATGTTTTGTAACTCTTTTAAATGGATTTTGTTTTTTTCCATATACTTGCTAATTAGTCCAGAGCTGCCTTTTTTTTTTTTTTTTTTTTTTTTTTATGAATCACCAGTCAGTTCCATGAGGTTCTGATGTCTTTTCATTTACTTAGGAAACTGGATTGTTCTTAGTGATCAAATCTAATGGATAGTGGCAATACATATGAAGAGGGGATTTAGGAATAAGATAGTAAAAATCTAAATCTGTAAGCCATTTGTGAATTATAAATAAAGAATAATGCATTATAATGAATTGCCATTCCAAATCCCCCTGACCATGCAGATAAGCAAATCCATGCTAGCTCTGAAGTCTAATATAACCCACAATCAAATAAAATAAAGTCACTTTGGTTAGGGATGGCTGAAACAGATGTGCACAGCATTCTTGTTAAATAGATAAGAAGTTAAATATTCAGATGATTTTTTTTTCAGCTCTAATGTATTACTTCATGAAAGCAGTTAACCTTTTGTAGTATGCACTATTCTCCAACTTCCCTGTCTCTTCACTGCATGAACAATAATGCATTAAAAACAAACAAGCCAGCATTTGGAAGACATTGTATCAATGCAAAAGATCTAGATTTTACAATATAACTTGCACTTTCAAACATGAATAGTAATTACAGAGGGTTTGGTGCTGTGTAAATTATACACTTATAGAATTATTAAAAGGAAATTTTGAATAAATGGATGGTTTGCAAAATATTTCAATTGGATATAAGGGAATTAATTATTTCATGCTCCTATAAAAAAAAAACCTTGTAAAGCCTATCAGATTTACTGCAATCTGTTCTGTATTGTACACACTTCAGCTCCAAAGCAGCAACATAGCTCATGGAAGTCACTTTGAGTCTAGATGGTAAAAGATTTAATCAACCTGTCCCCACTGCTCTTCCAACTAGCTGTTGGTAAGTGGTAAATAAAATACTTAGAATGCTATTTTAAAACATTAAAACATCAGTTACGGTTATAGACACTTAAGTAGTTGTAACAATCACATTACACTTGGGCATAGATTTCTCAAACCTGGTATCATCAGGACTCCTAAATCAATCTTAGCTACTTCTTACTGGTTTTAATACATGAATGTACACAGGACTACATGAATTATCTTTTACACTTTTCTTTGATAACAGACTCAGTGTGACTCATGTTCATCTTTTTCAGTAGTGGTTGTACTGGGTCTGGCTGGGATGGAGTTAACTTTCCCTGCAGCAGCCCATTCCATAGCTTGGAAGTCATTTTTCAAAGAAAAAAAAAATACAAAGAGGAAGTGCAAAATGGTGTAAAATGGAAACTCTTGTCGGTATATGATGGAAAACTAAGGGAACTTTTACTTTAAACATGATTGAAAACTAACTCTGCTCGTCCTTTTATCAGATTAAAAAACAAAACAACAACAACAAAAAAAAACAGGAAAAATAGCCTTTGTTCAAAGTATTTTTCCAAACATGCCTCTGTGTGATGTAGCTGCATGCATATTACATATTACATGTAATGTATATTACATGCATATATTTGTCAACATATACAAAATTTGATAATTCTCTGTGGTTTAGCACATTGTTGTTTTATAATCCATAAAAAAAAAAAAAAAAAAAAAAAAAACAAAAAACGAATCACTGGTTCCAGTGGCACTATTAAAAATTGAAGCTCTGTATAATTATATCAGTTTTAAAATGAAACAGCACTTCAAAGGGCATGGACTGATAGGAAAGGTAAAAACTTTGTAAACGATAACATAGAGGATATCTTGACCTTTGTATGAAAGTTGGATTTCACTTTAGGTTAATTATATTGCAAATCATCTCCTCTCTATTCAGGGTAATTTACTTTAAAAACATGAAAATAGGATGTTTCATCTGAGTGCATGTTGAAACTACATAAACAAAATTTACATCAAGAGCTATCTAAAGGGGCCCAGAACCAGGGCATTTAGCTCTTCTATATTCATGATGCAGTTAGCTGACTCACAACAAACTTATCTTCCATCATTTAAGCTAACCTGGACAACCTTGCATAAGGGCCACCTGTTATCTGCCTAATCATCACTTCATTCACAGTCTCTTATTGCCACCCAAGTCACTTTTTAAACTTACGCTATTATTAATTCTATACATAAAAATGAGTTCTGGCAATTTCCTGATTTTCCTCTCACCTGCTAAGTAATAATCAGGTTGCATAAGGTTTCCTATTAAACAGAATTCTTTTAGATGTTCAGACTTCAGAGCTGATTTTAGCACAGGGAGCAGATGTTAATAGCTTCTCATCAGCTTCTTGAGCTTGTTTATTGCAGTATGTTTCTACTTCACTATTCTGTTTCTATTCATTTTATTCTTTATTTGAAAGTGTTAATGTATTTTTACTGTCTCTTTGGGAAAGTTCCATAGTGTTTACTGGAACTAAAGCCAATATAATTCTAGGTAGCCCAAATTGCTAAATATAAGAGACCTTACAAAGAGAAATTGTTGTTTTTTGTTGTTGTTGGTGGTGGTTTGTTTCTTAAAAAACTAAAGTTGAAAAAACATTTAGATTCTACTTTGAATTGTTGGTATAAGGAGAAAAAAAAAAAACGATGTAAGATAGAGAAAATATACATTCTATTCTAACACATTCACAATTAAGCAATTTTCTGAAGTGAAAAAGGAGCATTCCACCCAAGCCTTCTATTTAAAGTTTGGGAATCATGATAACAATAACTGTCATAAAGGAAATAAAACAGGAAACCTGAAAAGTTTCTGACTTGTGTTCTTTAAGTTTCTCATCAGAACACCTACTAGTTCATGCTTTGTTTTTCTGGATTATAGTTATAAAACTTAAATTTTAAGAGATTACATGTGTCCAACTAAGGTAGGCAAAGCAAGAAGTTACTGGCCTGCTAAAACCATATGGATTTTTTCTAGACAGTGTTTAATTTTCTGCACTCTCTTAGTATATACATCTGTTGGATTAGGCACTGTAAAAACAACTGTCTTAAGGCTTAGTCTTCAGATAAGTACCAATCCTCAAACAGCAACAATTCTAGAGCACTACAGAGCCAACATATTACAAGCCTTTTACAAACAACATCTTATTAGTGATTTACAACCTTTTTACCTAAGAATGTGATATTAGATCTCAACTCATATGAGAACTTTCTAAGGTTTATTACTTCCCCAAAGAAGTACTCGTCTGCCTTTTTTTTTTTTTCTTCATATCATGATATTGTCTTTGAATGGGCAGCATGATTGTTAAATGCTTCTGAAAAACTTACACAATTCAAACGTTAAAATATTTTTCACCTTTGTTCTTCGTATTTTCAGACCTACATCAAAGAAGGAGTATCAGGTACCTGTAAGTTGACTATTACAAAGGTGAACTAATTTGAAATACTAGCTTCAAATACTTGACACCCTGAGTATCATCAAAACCGCCTGTTTCATGCCTATACTCAATGTCTTATTAGGGTTGAGAGTCCCGGAATGCACCATACGTGAAAATGGGCTGAACAGAGTTGATAGGAGAGAAAACAGAAAAAACGCTGCATATGATGATGCGTCTAAATCCTGTTCCTCTGAGGCTTTCATCTAAAAGTGCAATGTGATAAGAATCAACTACAAATGCACAGCTAAGAGTTTCATGAGTACATACATTTTGAATTGTGGCACAGAGCAAGATGCTCATTTTCCTTTACCGACACAGCTGTCAAAGATCAAGGATACTGATTCTGTATCTGTACTGTATGATAGGGTTTTAAATAAAAAGCAAAAAAAAATCTGTGGTTACAGCAATTGCCAGGAATTGCAAGTATTACCTCCAATAGATTGAAACCCTCAAATCCATTTGGCAAGAGATGGCTACACCTGCCACGTTATACAGATGTGGTGGGCTGACCCTGGCCAGCAGCCAAGAACCCACACAGTTGCTTGCTTGCTTGCTCAGGGCCTCAGCAAGACAGTGGAGAGAACAGGAAGAGCAAAAGCAAGAACACTCATGGGTGGAAATAAAGACAGTTTAATAGCTAAAGGAAAATAGAAAATGAACCCAGTTATACCTCCCACAAGCAGACCAATACCAAGCCATCGAGAAGCAATAAATAAATAAAATTAAGCACATACAGGATTTTACCATTGGAAACAATATATTTAAGGAATTTAGATGACTCCCAGAGATGAAGCTTACTAGCTGTCAAGATATAATGGAAGGTCTAATATTGCCCAGAAGTCTCCAAAGTTCCATGTCTGAATGCATTTTCCCATTTAGCTTTTAGAAGCTGGAATATCACTGAGTGTTAACGGGAGATGTACATTTCAATCCAAAGTAAACTAAGCCAATGAAATTGCCAAGATTTATATGAGCTATGTAAATATTGTACAAGAAATTGGAGTAATTCTACCAAAGTGTTTACACGTATCCATGAGCTCTGTACACTGTCAGACCTGCCTCAGGTAAATGTATGAGAACATTCTTCCCGCTGTTTAGTAAATCTCAGTACAAGCTGGGCCCACCCACTGCTACACCTGTGCTGACTTTAATCCTGGGCCCTATCTCAGGAACTAGTTTTTTTACCCATATTCTTTGTAGGATTTGAAACCTAGAGAAGCCTATTCTGCATTTTGCACTTTGCATTTACAAGGGAATTGCAGGACTGACTACAAAGTGGACACTAGGGGTGAGATGGTAAGCATGCTGTGCAAAGAGCCAAGCAGCAGGACCCTTGAGAGAGAACACAGACGGTGCAGATGCATCAACTTAAGTTCAATCGTATATATATGTACATATATATCATATACATATATATATGTATAAATATATATGTATAAATATCTACATGTGAAGCACACACATGTAGTGCAACAAGGAAGGAAAAGGCTAACCATATCACAGGCCTCAAGATCTTTAATTTTAATACCAGAGTCTCCAATTTTAAATGCAGAGGTTACAGTGTATAGTTCATAATTTAACAATACTATATTCTCCCACTTCCCAGTATACTTTAAGAAAAAAAAAAACAAAAACAAAAAAAAACTATTTTTCTCAAGCTTCCATTTAGTTCCACCTTACAGGTATTGCTCTGGAAAAAATCTTATGGCTCCAACGTTCTCTAGATAACTTTTCAAATTAAATACAGAGATTTTCATTTGCAATAACACTGGTTATGAATAAAACAACATTTCATGAAATATATAATTGTTTGTTTAATCATTATTCTATGTGAAAGCCTTTTATTTTCTTTCTTTCTTTTCCTTTTCTCATCTCCAAGCCCTGTCATTTCCAAGTTGTCAAAACATGCTTAGTCTCTGGGGTTGCTTTGTCACAGAAGGTAAGATCAAACCAACAGGAAAAAAAAAAAATACAATAAGTTTGAACCAGAGGCCGGCTCAGCCATGCAGCAATAAAAACAACAGCAGTCTTTCCAAAGTATCTGACAGGCTTCATTTGTCTCAGAACAGACTCTTGCCATGTCACATGCTCAGGCTTTCCCATCATCCCTCCGCTGTGATGCGGCCACTCCTTTGTGCGCTGCCAAAGAAGTACGCAAACTGAGAGAGGATGCCAAGAGATTTTCAAATGAATATGACTTTTAGGACAATCTGTAAGTCAAGGACCCCAAGCAGGCATCAATTCCTCTCTCTCTGCCAAAGAGCTGTCACTTTCTTGGAAAGTTAAATTTGTCACAAGGAAAGAAAATTTCACCATAGTCTGTTTAAATAACTTAGGGAGTAGAATCTTTTCCCAGGTGCTTTTTCCACAGAAAGCAAATGTATCAATCATTTTATTCCCTGAAATAACAATTTATTATCCATGCAGGAGGCCTTAGATTCAATCTGCACACTGTTCTGAGTGTCGTGTCAGATATTAAAATCTGTCATCAGTCTTTATCAAGGAAATCACTCTGTTCTTATCATCAGTTTTTATTAAGAAGACTATTTATTACTTCAATAATTAATTATGACAAGTAGTATGCCATTTGGATAATGAATAAATATTGATAAATTGCTTGGCTAATACACTGTTGCTGTATAACTAGCTTTTAAAACGTGAAGACCTGAATGGTACTAGAACAAAGAATTTAAATTAAGTATCACACAGTTAGAATTGAGCTTATATTCAGCTAAAACAGTCTTTCAGACTTCACAGTACATGGGGGCAGGGGTTGATGTTCAGGTGTGGATATCTGAAAATGGTCTGGGTTTTTTGAAGCTAATGCCAAATTTTGTGTCCTATTATTTCAGACACTTGCAAAAATCATAATTCATAAAAAAGAAAGTTTCAGGGAAGATCCAGCTGAACTGATTTTCCATAATCAGTCAGCTCTTCTTGACTCAGGGATGAAGATTATCTTTCCATTCTTGAACTGCTTAGACCGTGACCTGCTTAGACCGTGACCACAAACTTGGTCTCAGGCTCTTGATACCACAACAAATAATAAAAATTAACATTCTTAAAGTAGCTACAATGAATTAATAGTGATAATGCCAATAAATTAGTGTCCTTATTATTTTGAACTCTCGCATTTTTCTTCATCTCTAATACTCAATTGTAGATATTAATCAGAGATTAAATATGGACAGTTACACCTGTGGTATCTTGTCATAAGAAAAAAACAGTTGCAAACACTTTCTTTTTACTTCCTTTCTACTGCTACGCAATAGGTTTCTAATGCAGTGGATGAGATCTCTGCAGAAGCGTGTACTGAGAGGTGACATGGTGCTACGTATTGTGAATACTTCTGAGACTTCTTACTTACTGTTCTGAAAGGCATTTTTAGGCATAAATTTCTACTTCTGTATGTACCTATGCATATCTATATTTGGACTCCTAGTGAAAATGACCGAACTGAGAAATCTGGAAAGAAGTTAAGTAATGGTTTATATAGGATGTGACGTTCCTGAATACTGCTTCAGAGATTCACCTTGTCATTTATTCTCATGATAGTACTGGTCTGTTAGAATGCTGGAACAGTCAAAGGACTTGACACTAACAGGCTTGTAACCACTGAAGAAAACTTCTACCCATACATGAACTTCACCATCTGGTCTGCAACACAATGTCTGCCTCAGTTGTTAGCTTTGGGGTGAGCTTACTCTGTTGGCACTGTGAGAACAATCTGAGAGCAAAAACTGAAGCTTCTTACTCCATTCTTTCTTTTCAGAAAGCTGCTAAAGCAGCTTATGGCAGACTTCACTAACAAGTTTGATAAACAAAGCAAAATAAATCAGTGATCAAAAACTTAAAAAAAAAAAAAAACTATATGCAATTTTGTTTAGAAAAGAAAGAAACCAAAGAAACTAAACAGATGATGGAGAAAGACTTCCAAGGCACTTTATAATATGCAGAATGTAACAGATCTAAAAGGCTTACTGAAATTTGATAATACTGCATAATTCTAGGCTGTTTCTTAATTTCTTGAAATTTATTTTGATTTAAATTTATCCTTATCATCAGTATCATTATCTAGCTTATGGTTTTATTTAAAATTTTTGAACCAGACTTCCCCTCAACATTGCTTTGTCAAAATCTTGTGCAGCAAAATAAAGCTCTTCAACTTCTGACACTTTAGGAAACACTGAGTAAGATCTGATGGCAGCTACGTCACAAATACTACTGAGTAGTGTACAGGAACATACTCCTAACATTAAAAAGAAGATTAAAGGCATTGCTTGGCAATGCGAACAACTGAAAGGAAAAGCTGTAATAAAAACAATCCTTCCCTCCTCCAAGTAATGATGGTAATGTTTTCAGAAAGATCAAAAGAAAAACTTTGAAAGCTAGAATTGTGTTTTACAAAACATGTCCTGAATCAATAATCAATGGTTATCACGTGTGCGTATTTATAGAGAGAGAGAGAGAGAGAGATAAAAGCCCAAGAACAACAAAAAACACAAAGAAAAAAAAAAAAAAAGTGGCCACATTTTTAGGTATTTCAGAACCTAACAAAAAGGGAGTGGGAGGAGAAGTAAAGAGGTATCTGAAGCTTGGAATATCTCTACATTAAGTTGTTGCATTCACCAGTTTCCTACTACTACAAGGAAAAAAAAAATCTTTTTGAATCATTACAATGGATCCAAAACATACTTCCTTGATTTAAACTGAAGCAAACAAAAACTCTTTAACAAAATTTATTATGATGTTGATTACTAGGTAGACTCTTCTCTTCTGGATAATATATTTAGGAAACAAATAATACATTTAATCCAATGTTACAGGAACAGAATGCTTTCTCATTATTTGATAGTTAAAGTACCTTATTCACTAAGACTTCTACTATATTTCTACATCTGTAAGTGATAATTTCCTGCATACCGAACTTTAATATTTCACATTGTGTTATCTGACTTATAAAAGTGTGTACTATTGCAACCATATCAACATGCAAAAGGAGATGCTGCTGGTAACAGTCATCATCAGGAGAAAACAAAATACAATTGTTATAGCAGACTCCTAGCAAAGTTTAAGATAAGTTTAAGATAAAAAGTTTCATTGCTATTTATATCTAAACCAGCAAGATTACAAAACTTCACCCAAGTATGGAACAGACAGTTTTTAGAGTGTTTTGTTTTGTTTTAAGTGTGAGTATTTCTGACTCGTTCGCTCCTCTAGTACTTCCCATAGCAGCTGTAGGTTTCTGATATCTACAGATATTCTGTACTATACGGTGTGTGTGTGTAGATGTACAACAACAGGAGGAAAAGAATGGAACTTAATATTGTCTTCTATTTAATTTTATGAAAAAAATTACTACTGTGAAAAAGCACAATCTTTAAATAAAATGATCTGTGAAAACATAGCTACATAAGCTTTTGATATCTTACTATTACATTTGATTCGAAGAAACATACAGTTGAGTCCTCTTTGTAGACAGAACTGTTACCTCACCCTAATTTATTCTTAAGGATCTATTTTGCACAGAAGAATTGGTGTTTGTGCACAGAGGACTTATTTGAATTGCACCATAAATGCACGTGGCATGTATATAACAACATTAAGGTGCCTGTTAAATATCCATTCTCAGTTTGCCATACGCTTGGCTGTCCAACTGGCCAACACATCATAATATTGATCTGCCTGTATCTGTGTATTCATACAAATTCAGACTTTAAACAGTCACAGGAGGACTTAAGCAGTTTAAAAAATGGGGTACATATGGACCACAGCTGAACAAAGTGAGTCCATATAGCGAGTCATACATTTTGCGTAGACTTGCAAAATATGAAAATTCTGCCTCTGACTTTCAAAGATAAAATCACTTTTGAGTTAGTCATTGCTACTATACTCTTCTTTCCTTCTTTCTCCTTCCTACTCTACCGTTTACCAAATATTAAAGGAGTTCTGTTTGGTATAATATTGATGCTAATTTTATGAGTCTGTTGCTACCACTCTTTCTAAACCAACAGTAAATTATGCTGTTTTAGGAGGTTTTCCTGATTTTTTTTTTTTTATTAAAAAATTAAGAAGACACATTTCTGAATAAATTTTATACTTGCGAAACTTAATTAGGAAGCCTGTTAGAAAAAGCTACCTGTACAGGGCTTATGTGCAAATGATTAAGTCACAATGTGACCTAAAGATTTTCAAAAAATCCAGAAATGCTTCAATTCAACTATGTTAATGTGCAACACATTCTATTTTTCATTCCTATTCTGCACAACTGAACACTAAATTTGTGCCTCTCCATTTAAAAATGATGAAAACCAGCACATGAACAGGGCTAGAGATGGAGTGAGGGCTGGATTCCTCCTCACACCTAGTATGGAGGATGATGGCTGAAAATAGAATGCACATAGATTTTAAGGGTTTTAAATTTCACAACTTCCTACGTGTCAATGTTTTCACATTTCTTTCACTGATAAATGTATCTTGAATACATTTTAGCCTGATAAACCTTTCAAAGCACTTAAGCAGTCAAAAGTTAATAAATGCCCAGATCAAATTCTCTGCTGGGCCTAAATTTAATCATATGGTACATGTAAGCATTTAATTTTATGAAGATGAAAATCTGATACCTTGCAATAAAAGGAACCCTGGCATTGAAGTACTCAAATCTGCAGATTTAACGTGCTCCAAAATACATTCATTTTATCACCATCAGCCAAAAATGGAAAGAAGACATACAAGAATACCTATTACTTCTGATACAAGAATATTCAAGTATTCGTTCTGATGAGTAGCACTGAAGTCCTATCAATAGATTTAGAGAACAGTTGTGAAAGCTAATTTTAAATGGTATTTAAAAATATGACAAAATGATACCTCTATACTCCAGGAAGGGACAGACAAGCATGAATCTGACACATTGGAGCTACTATCCTGTTTCAAAAAGAGTATCATTTGAAATGGTGGTCCTGTGAATGAAGTAGATACAGACTAGTGACCAAAGGATTATTTTTCATAAGAAATGCAAAGATAAGCACACGTTGTTAGATCAACAAACTTATCCAGTAGTTATAATTAAATGTATTTGATGGATTTGAACAGAACAAATTTTTGTCTAATTCAAATTCTCAGACAATTTGTGTAACCAGTTATTTTAAAGCACATTTATTGAAACTAACAACTGCATATAAGATCAAAAGCTGTCCCTGCACTGAAGTCTTCTGGATTATTTCATCCTATCATAAGAATTGCCCTCTTAAAGGACAGTTTTCTAACCATGCTGATTTTAACTGCTTTTTGATCAAAATTAGCTTCTCCTTTCTAAACCTCATTATATGGTTCTGTGGTTAGTTACATTTCTGTCATCTGCATTGCTTTTAGGCTTTATTCCTTAGAAATAGTAAAGCAACAATATGCAAAATAAAGTAACCAATTATACACACAGTCACACCAATAACTTCAGGACTGTCTAAATTGCTATCTTCTTTAGGCCAGGTGCCTAATAGCTTTCTTTTGGGTTATGCACTGAGGAGATGTTCTAAAAGAGTTACAATGTGAAAGAATCACACTTGTACATGAGATTTTAGATACACTAGTATGTCTCACAGTACAAATACAGGAATTTCTTGCTGTTCTCCCATTTATTCTCTCTTAGATAGTTCAGTAACTGGCATCCAGAAGAAAAAAACATTGGTGAAACTGATTTAGAGAATGGAGAGATGACATAAAGAGATACAGACACTGTACATAAAGTAAAGAGAATCTTAATGCATGGTAGTCCATGAAACAAGAACTGAGTTTTGGATGGCCTAAGCATATGAAAATACATTTTAAAGTTCATTTATAGTCCTAATTCTGATCACTCTAAACTTAATTCACTAATACCTCTAATTTCATATTATCTTAACATTATCCTCTTTACATTCAGGTATAGCTACATTTGAACTACTTTACAATTATTTTATTCCTTTGCCTTCCTTTTTTCTTATTTTCCATAATTCAATTTCCTTTTCTCCCTTTTACCTCTTTTCATTTTCCTTTTTTACTTCTGTCATACAACCTTGCTTTTACATCTCTAAAGCTCCTAAGTTTTCCATTCTCCTTCTTTACCATGTTGTGTTCCTTCTTACCATAATACTTTGCCATTGTCTTTCCCCTATGACCTACCTTTTCTTCCTTGATCTTCTGTACTCCACACTCTAGTTACAGTCCCCGGGGCACTGCTTCTGCCATCTGAAGTTCCTATCCCATCTCATCTCAGTAACATTACCATCTATTCCTGGCTAAGAACATACTTTCTGGGTTCCTCCTAGAATCATTTCTCTTTCTCTTATTGCTGTCAGTGTTTGGGTGCATTTTCACACAATTGTATAACAAGAAAAGTGGCTGAATTCCATGCAAGTAATTGTTCTGGCTTTAAATTTTCATTTCTTAGTAAAGAAATAAGATTAAAGATTTGTAATCATTCTAATTCACCATTCTAATCAAAAGGTAAAAGCTGGTCCTGCAGAGGAGAGCACTGTTGAAAGCCTTAGTGACATGACAGCTTTGAGAACTGGCATCCACATGATGGTGACTTTCAATAGCACTTAATATGTTCATTTGACTACTGGTTCCAAACACTGCTTCGTAACAGCATGAAGCAGCATTAAAACTGTAGTCTTGACATAATACTAAGCAAGTAGTTTAGGGAGCTGTTATAAATTGAAATTCTGAGGTTTTGAGTAATTATTTCGATGTCCACTACAACATGCAGCAGCCAAAGTATACTCTCAATAGATATACATTCACAAAATAATTTATTGTAGCTTTCTAATTACCCAATTTAATTGGCTTATAATATGGTTGCCCAAATGCAACTCTGGCTTGCTTCTGCCATCTTAAGTCTTTTTAGAAGGCCAATATAATACAGTAATGACATGGTTTACTCTACATTATTCCTGTACTTCATGAGAGAGAGAAATAAAATTCTAATTCTCTAGGAACATTCCTATATATCACAACCTCAATACCAACACTGAGATTGAAAAAGGTTACCGATGCTCTTGGTATTCACCATGCCACAGCACGTAACACTCCAACTTTAGATCTCTCTGATGCAATTTCAGTTTTAGCTCCAGCTTTCCTTTGCATTTATTTTCTCACCTGCCCAAGATTTAATTTCCTTACAACAATTTGTAAGCTTGTTATAAAAACGTTAATAATACAGAACAGGCTGCAGCAGTCTCATTTTTAGGGGTATCTGAAAGTTAAGACGGCCATCTTCTTGATACATACAAATGATACATACAATCTTCTTGATACGTACATTTTTTGTTTGTTTGCTTGTTACACTGTAAGGGTGTTCAATGAAAATATTCAATGGATTCAAAGAGATCCTCAGACTTTCAATGAAAAATTATCATCTTAGAATTGTCTTAAATTTTGAGTCCTACCAAAACAGATGATATCCTTAAGTAATTTTTTTTCTGCAATAACTTTAATTGCACATGAAATCTCCTCTTCCCATAGGATGAAGATCTTACTGAACCACCCTCAGCAAGCCAGTCATTTGCTCAAGTGAGACTAGATCACATAGTTCCCAGGAAAACATCTGTATCAGTCACCAGAACTAATGATTCTTTTACTGCTTCATAGCTTCCTTCTCTTCTGAACTGTTACAGTTGTAAAATGAACATTTGGACTTCTCTGGAAATGAATGCAATAAATATTTTGGTCATCAGAATTCAACCCCAACAGTATGCTCATTGGTATGACTCATAGTCATAAGAGGAAAAGATAAGGAGTTCAAGTAATTAACATAACCTTTATTCCTCTAATGCGTGTTTTTTTATTATTATTATTTTTTTTTTACAAAGTCAGAATTGTCCATGATTGGAGAATATTATACATGCCCCATTCTTTACAATTTCCTAGTTTGAAGATATAGATTTATGCACAAGTTATTATAGCAGCTTTTAAAGAATGACTGTATATCTGTTCCAGTTTCACTTGCATGTTTTTCTTTGACAGAAAATAAATCTCTTAAAAATTAGCTGTAAAGAGAAAAGGGTGTTGTATGACTAGTGTGTTTATTTTGTAAAATCTTCCCAGATGAAGATATGGTGATTAAGTTTCCTATTCAGCATTCAGGTAGGCAATAGCCTATATATACATAGAATGACTGAGGATGCATATGGTCATGCAACTGTTCCAAGAACTAAGGCAACCAAGCTGCAACTGGTTTCTCCACTCTCCCACTGTCAGAGATTTTTCCCCACAGCACACAAACCAGTAGCTACCAGTAATGACTGCTACAAAATCAGAGCCTACACCACACCAACAGAAAAGTTATATTTTGTGAAGGTTTTATATATTGCATTAGTTCTATTTATAGCTTGTGAGAAACTAAGTTGTGCTTTTGCAGTAGAGAATTATTTTTCTTTATTCCGAGGTAGTTATGTAGTCATAATAAGGAGAAATGCTAAGTTACAGTACATGGATGACCTTTTATTGTTAGGACAGGAGAAAACAGTTGTGAAGGAAGCCACTAACAAACTATTCAACTTTCTGGGAAAATAGGGCTTGAAAGCATTGGAAAATAAATTAAAATTCATAGAAAAAGTAGTTAAGTATTTAGGGCATCTAGTGTCTGAGTGGGAATGAAGAAAAAACCCAGAGAGGATTCAGGGAATTGTTGAGCTACCCCTACCCAAAACTAAAAAGAACTAAAACGTTTTAAGAGAAAGAGGTTTTTAAGGAATGAGGAGTCACGAAGTCCAAAGGAAAATAGATACTCTCTGATGGGAGAGAAATGCTGAATAAAGTACTAATGAGGCAAATATTAACTGTTTTACATCAAGAGGGTCATTGGGGAATTCAAGCAATGTGTGACACTGTGCTATGGAAGTATGTATGTGTAGGAATATATACACTCCGGCTGAACGAGTAAGCAGTTGTGTAGTATGTCAAAAGGTAAACAGGAAAATTATCTGCACTCAGCCCCAAGGGGGAAAGAACCAAGAATTCAATGCTTCCAAAATGTACAGGTAGATTTTACAGAACTCCTTAGCGCAGGTAGATTTAAATACTTATTAATCTTGGTAGATCATTTGTCATGGTGGGTGGAAGCTTTCCCTTCAGTATCTGCTACTGCAAACATAGTAAACAAAGTAATTCTAGAACAAGTAACTCCCAGGTATGGAATTGTTGAAAACATTGACTCTGATCAAAGAAATCACTTTATGTCAGAAATAGTGCAAGGACTAACGTGGACTCTATGAATTAAGTGGAAATTTCACACTCCTTGGTATTCTTCCTCTTCTAGAAGGATGGAGAGGATCAGGCAGTGAAGAAGTAATTGACTAAGTTCTGGAAACTCAGCTTCCCCAGATGAAGTGCTTACCTTTGGCACTTCTCTGAATTCAAACTGCACCAAGAAAAGATGTGGGAGTTTCACCATATATTATTTGGATTGCTATACATGGACAAAGGGAATGGATTACCTCAGTTCAAAACAAAAGATGCTTTTCTTAAAAACTATATACTCGGGCTGTCGTCCTCTTTGTCATCTCTCAGGACCTGTGGACTTTTAGCTCAAACCCCACCCTTGGGAGTCCTCATCCATCCATTCCAAGCAGGAGACTGGGATCTGATGGAAACATGGAGAGAATCAAAGCTGCAACCTGAGTGGGAAGGACTGATCCAAGTGCTCCTGACTACTGAGACAACAGTAAGAATGGCTGAGAAAGGATGGACTCATGCCTGGGGACATCACCCAATGTCATGACTTTTCAACTATGATGGAAAGAGGCTTGGCAACTCCATCAGCCAGTTCCCTCAGGACCCTGGGATTCATGTCATCAGGTCCCATAGACCTGTACCTGTTTAGATTTATCAGGTAGTGTCGAACCTGCCCTTCACTTATAGCAGGTGGGACTTTGATCCCCCAGCCTCCATCTATGGGTTCAGGCAAATGAAAGAGTTGGAAAGCCCATCTACCAGTGCAAATGCAGGCAAAGAAGTTGCTGAGTACCTCAGCCTTCCCCATGTCTGTTGTTACCAATTACTCACATGTAGAAACTCACTCCCAATATAAGAAATTAGCCACCTATAATCACTCACACACTACCATTTTCACCCCTCAATCTATTTTCACAAGTGTTAAAGGTGCATGGTGGCCCTCGGGGACTCCTCTGGAAGACTGAAGGGAGCTGTGTCCTCTCTTGTGCTCTTCCTCGAGGCTCTGTGCAGAAGGGATGCCACCTGCTGCACAAGGGCTAGGGGGGATGGGATAGAAGCACTCACACAACCCCTGAGAATTGGCAAGAGTTGTTTATTGCCAGGACATCTTGCAGGCAAGCCTATGGGATGTCTGTGAGATTTGGGGGCTCCAAACTAATGCTTGGGATGGGGCCTGAGCAATGAGTAGGGAGCTGGACAGGCACTCCTGTGATGCAGTTTGTGCTTTCTGATGGCACAGACTGAAGATGTGCTGAGGTAGTTCCAGGTCCGTTCTGGCTGCAGTGAATCCACTTCCACTGCCTCCTCTTCTGGTGGATCCAGCTCCATGGTGTTGGGCAGGAGGATGAGCCAGTCTTTGCCTGGGACTGCCCAAACAGGATGCCTTCAATTCGGCATGTTTTCTGGCCAGGGTGCCGCACCAGGGGGTCGTCCTGTTCTACCCTGCGGTCCCATGCTGCTGTCAGCTTGATGTTCACACCTGTGGTGCCAATGATATTGCTGGTATGTGTCTGTGGGCTGAGCACCAGATGTCCCTCAAGCACTTCTTGTGCTGCTGGCGCTCTCCCTCTGCCCATGACATGCTTCCTTGTCAGCTGCCTTCCTTCTTGCTGCTGCTCTGGACGGCATGGCTGTCCTCACAAACCAAGCAGAGCTGCTTCTCACCTTGCTGCCTCTAGTCTCCTAGGGGGGCCTGTTTTATAGGGCCCAAGATGCAGTGGTGGCCATTGTGATCTCAGCAAGTCTCTGTGATGAAGTGGCCCACGTGTGGCCAAAGGAGTGGTCTGGGATATGTCCTCACGTGGAGAAAGGAGGAGGGTTAGGGGGGCTGAGGGACCCTTGTCTGGGGTTGGCTCCCCTGGGCCATTAGGCTTGCCCCTTGACCACAGGGACTGCACCTCCTGTGTTCCACATGATATTTTCCAGCTCAGGATCTAGCCTCTCATGAGTGTAACATAGAATCACAGAAACATTAAGGTCAGAAAACACCTCCAAGATCCTCTGGTCCAACCACCCACCCTACCACCACCGTCATCCAATAACCCATGTCCCCAAGCACCCTGTCCAACCTTTCCTTGAACACCCCCAGAGATGGTGACTCTACCACCTCCCTGGGCAACCTGTTCCAGTGCTTGACTGCTCTTTCTTATCTACTATATATTAATATTATCCATAAATCTATTATCTATTATTAATATTTTATTAATATCCATTAACTTAATAAATATTATCAATATTTAATCTATTTTCTAAATATCTGTTTTCTAATATCCAACTGACATCATTGAGATTTACTACTTCAAAAATGAAAATTAATTCTGCTTTATGTAGATATTTGAAAAATTAGTAAAACAGGGGTGGGGGGAAATGAATGGTGAGTGAATTAGAAAACGCTATTGTAAATATCTCAGCTATAACTGAAGAACTAGAAAATAAGTTAGATATGTTTGCAAAAATAGTACTCTAGAATTAAACAGTATTAGATTTATTAATAACCTCATAAGGAGAAGCATGCACTGTAATTATTAATAGTTGCTATATATATATATATATGTAGATGGGATGAATTTGACTGATCTCAAAAATATTTGGAAAAAAAACACACAAGATCCTACAAGGTGGAGCTCAAAATGACACTTCCTGGGGATTTAGAAACATTTGGGAGAAACTAATTTTGTGGTTACTTGAATAGAATGGGCTCAAACAATTATTTGTTGGTATTGTAATAATAATCATAGTGTATATATATCATCCCCTGGGACATCCGAAGAATATTGCACCTTAATGCTGGAAAACCTCAAGAGTGTGGTATGTGAAGAGGTGCAAAAACAACAATAGGAGTAAGAAAAGAGGGGGGAATTTTGAGAAACTAAGTTGTGTTTTTGCAGTAGAGAATTATTTTTCTTTATTCCAAGGTAGTTGTGTAGTCATAATAAGGAGAAATGCTCAGTAGATAAGTGGACAGTAGAAGGCCTCACTGTTCCAAAATAAGGTAGAGGCTTGAGAAAAAAAAAGGATGAGCAGTGTGAGAACAGTAATACAAAGATCACAAGTGCTCAAAACACAAGAAAGGAGAAATTAAAGGGTTAAAAAAAGAAATTGTACATGTATGGTATAGAGGAACGTCAAGTAGCTTGTGAACCTGTAGTACTTAGCCAATGAGGAAACAGGGGAGGTGATCAGGCATCAGGTAATAGGGAATAAGAGGTTATGATTTGTTTACTAAAATGCACTCCTGATTGACAGGATGCCCGCCATTGCAATCGTGAATAAAATAAGCTTCACAGAAGATCCTGTCTGAAGAAAATTATTTGAGATTTCTCACAAGCTGTATAACCAAATACAGAAGAAAAGAGCAGATGTGAAAAGTTACTTGTGCACACCAAGTCACATTGGCAAATACAGCAGAGAAACTTTTTTCCATTTTCGTTTCTTGAGCATATGTTCAGAATTTGCAGTAAACAGTTTGCTGTTAAATGAAAAAGAATGATTTTTTTTTTTATATATAAAGGTTCATTTCTCAGGGTGAAATCAAAAACTCAGGTCTTTTGATGCAATAAAATAAACCAAGAAAAAAAAAGTGTAAGAAATTGATAAGAGGATGTTATGAAAAAAAAAAAAGGAGAGAGGGTAAAGAAGCAGATGGAAAAGGAGCAGGCAGTAAGACTGAAGACTAATTAACCTGTCATTTCAGGAGCCATAAAAACTAAAACTGTAATAATTAAAACATGTTTAGGAAAACAAAAATATCTTGGAGCCTGTTTCAGAAACATGACAATAAGAATGCACTAGCTCTCTTTCCAACATACTAGCCCAGGAAAAGGAATAGCATGTTGTTGAATCACCTTACAAAGGAGTCAATTCCCAGTACTATTTTTTCTCCACACTAAAACCAGTTTTTCCTCCTTGCCATGACATTTACAGCATTTATGTTCAGATTCAATTTCCCTTGGTTCTATGAAGAACAGGTTTGCGGAGTTTTTTAGTTTTACTATTGGAAGTCAGTTGTTGCACTGCATGTAACATTTGGGATTATATACAAAATTGCTATTTTATATACAAAATAGCAGTTAATAGAAAGAGGAAACTCCTCATGTATTTACTAATTCCATAGACCTGGAATTCAGTAAATACAATTCAAAAATGAAAACTAAGCAAAACTGTTCATCACCTAGCATAAACCAACTGACTTCTAACGTTTTATCTCTAAAAACAAATTACTCAGCCTGATCTGTTTTCTATTTGAGAGGTATCAAAGTAGCATGTGCTGTTTCCAATTGCAGAATTGGAATTATAGAAACTGAAGATATTAGGAGACAATCAGTCATGAAGAATTTGTTAGGTTACATCCGTTACTAAGGAATAACTCTTCACAGAATGGTTGAGGGTGGAAGGGACCTCTGGAGATCATCTAGTCCAATATCCCCTGCTCAAGCACTACAACATCGACGGAAAAGCTTGCAAGCTTATTGAGACACACTTATTGGTTATATACAAATTGTATTTGTTTGCTGAGTAACAAAGCATTAAATGGCTGTTGAGTTAGACTAAATGCTGAAGCAGAGACAAGGCATTAAGTCAGACTCAGAACCTATTTGCTATGTATACTCTAGAAAGCTATGATCAAAAAATGATTAAAAAAATAAAAATTAAGTTAAAAATGACAAAAAAACTGTTATTGTAGGGATCTGGAAACACTGTATCTAGATCTTTCCTTAAATTATCCAGTGGTATGTTATACGGTAGAGATAAAACAAGGAGGAGCATGAGCTGAAGAGTAATACTTAGACACTTGGAAAGCAGAATAACAGCTTCCTTTAGCATATTAGTGATGTGATTCCAGCACATACCTCTGTGCTGCTGAGGCAGTGTAGATCTTCACAGCTGTCTTCTAAAGACTTGTATGGGAAGGTAAAGAAGAGGTGTATCACTTTATCTCAGTTCCATGCTATGTCAACAACTCCTATTACAGTATTTCAAGCTGAAGATCTCTTAAAACACAGTTCTGATTTCTGAAAGCAGAACAATCAATTTCTGAAGGACAATGCAGGATACAAAAAAAAACCTACGCTATAAAGATTAAGAGGATTAATTGAACAGGGGACCACAAAGACTCATTTAACTTGTTCAACTCCACATTAGTCCTGTTATTTTCATTTATGAATTGTAACACCATCTAGTATGTTAGGGTAGCAACATTTTTATTATTTTTACGATTTTGAGAATAGATATGTTATATACACATTCCTCATGGAATTTTAAAAGTGCTAGTAGTGGCTCAGCCACTTCTACTAGAAATTTTCATTCTGTTCTAAAGTGCATTTTCCTTGCTGAGACACAGTAGGTAAACATTAATTCAGCGTTATACCCTACAATGGATTATATGAAAAAAGAGTAACTCAATGTATTTTTAGTGTAATATATTTTTAGGTTCTTATGATTAGATCAAATTAATCCAGAATACTAAAGGTGGATAATCTCATCTACATAATAAAATATTAACAGCACACAGAGACATGCACACTGTGAAGTATTTTCTTTGATAAATAGCTCTCAACCCTTAAAAAATACTATAAGATGCTGTTATAGGAATATAAAACTCTGGACCCTAGTAAACTCAATTAGGCAAATCTTGATACACTATAAACTGGCCTAGCTCCAGTGGTTTCAAGCGTATTATAGCTATTAATGTCAATTGAATCTAGGGCACTCCTTTTGTTAAAAATCATCCTATCTACCGTAGTACTTTTACAAGTAGAAGTAGAATTAGGAATGCAATTTTTCACCATAAAGAACTTAAGGTTTGCACAATATTCTGTTGACCTGCACTTTCCTCCAAGATGATATCTCTTTTGCCAACAGAACACTTTCCTACAAATACCTTACTTCAGTCTGTTAAGAAAACATGGTTTTATTAACATTCTTATTACTTTGCAACAATACAAAGATTGGCACATCCTTTAATTTAATTTGCTAAAAAACTTCAAGTTGACAATACTGATTTGTAATTTTGCTGATAAAATGCATTTCATTCAGTCTGTCAATAAATATACTTGTTGGAGGAATAAAAGCCAAGATAGAGAATTTCATTTATTACTTCATTTTGTGGGCAAAATGTACTTTATATCAGATTCTAGTAGAACAGATTCTAGTAGAACAACAGGTGTGACCCCCCTCCCTCCCCCCAACGCACCACAACAAGCACATCCACTGCTGACAATCTCCCACTTCCACTATCCAAAAAATAAAAAATAAAAAAAATCTTAGATGTTACAAAAAGCTGAAGATTTTTTGTTTTCAAGGTATTTCAACAGACCTCCAGCAGGAATGGTGTATTAATTCATGATACGACTAAATGACCTTCAAAAAGAGTAATCTTAAAATGTAGGATTAATATGCTGGCTCCCAACTGTTTATTTGGTGGTATTACGCCTAACTGAACACCTAAACCAACAGGAGTAAGCCATTCTTGACCAGGACAAAATAAGAAAAGTTTTTATCGATATCCAAGAGGAAAACACTGCATACCCAAACAGTAGTAAGAGATTAATATTTTCAGGATTTAGTTGACTACTCAGTGCCAGTATGACTTGCACTAAAAAGTGAGCGTAATTCAGCATTTTGTGAGTATGGGAAGTGACAGTAGAGATGAGTATTTAAAATACTATTCTCGTCTCGTAAGAAATACTAATCTTCTGTAGATTTATACTTTTGACATTAAAAATAAAACATATTTCAATAATGAAATAATTTCAATTCTGAGAACATAGACAATATGCTTCATATAAGTAAGGCTGTTTACATAAACACTAGTTTTGTGTCATTCAACTAAACCAATTGTCCCTGATATATAGTAGTTAGAGACCAAAATTTGCTAAACCAACAACTCTTATAAGAAAGCAAAAATGCTTTTAATATTTTATAGGCATGTAGACAACACGTACATATGAATACATACAAATATCATGTAGAAATCAAAAAACTGGAACATGGCCTAAGCTTAAGATTCCAAAATTGGTATTACCTTTGTGAAATATGACAAGTGTTGTCTCAGCTGTTTGGCTGGAAAAAACACACCAAGTGGCCTTACATTCCTTGAATGCAGAAATTCCTAGATGTTCTGTTGCACGTAAATCACTCCATCTAAAAACAACTGCAGTGTGCAGTGTTTTCAGAATCAGAAACATGACTTTTTCAGCTAGTAACACCTCTGAAAGAAGTTACATAAAACCCATGGATTATCGCACACTTCAGGGTTAGGAGCAGGCAGATTAATACTGAAGAGATTAATTTCTGAAATTTTTGTCTGCAAAATAGTAAGAAATTTTTTCATCTAATGCAAGAATTTAGATTTCAAGTATGCGTTTAAATTATTTTATTATTTCACAAATATAAACTCCAATGCTCTGTTTTTTCTGTGAAAACTACAGATTATTTTTTTTTAAGAGCCTTTAATGAAAGCTTTGTATTTGCAGTTTTGGAAACTACTGCACAGTTTTAGATTAAGGGAGACATTTTTGAAGCTCACACTTTCATAGATTACTTCGAAAATTACTTTAAATAATACAGTACAGAGTCCACAAAGACATTGTTTTAAAGATTATAAATCTAGTAAAAAGAAATTTAGCAGACCTTATTTAACATTTATAACCTCTCAATTTAAATTCTGCTTCACAGCCCCATATTTATCTTCTGTAAATTATTGTGAAACATTTTGACTTCTGCACACTGCAAATTGTTCTCATGCTGATGTGTCTCAAAATACTCACTGATGATTTTTCTGTTGATAAAAAAAGGTACTGGATAAGACTATTCTCTAATGTATCATTCAGGTAATTTTATCTTGCATATTTTAAGATCAAGTAAAAATACAACAAAAACTCTAGGTACACTACACAGCCTTGAAAATTACATGGAAAGCATCCTTAAAAAGGCTGTAAACATCTTTGACTTACTATATGAAATTGTGCTGTAGTTATAGAATTTTATTAGCTACAGTGGAACTAATGAGCATACTAGCTGATCATCAGGTGTCTGTGAATGATTCCTAGTTTTTATCCAGCACTTGGGAAATGCTCTTGATGCTATGACCTGTTGGAATACCCTTTGGCACAAAAATAACATTCATGTGTGCAGACTATGCTTTTCTTTTCCTGTACAAATGTCAGAGCTGTCAGACAGCTGAAACATGTCCACAGATTGAAAGAAACAAATTGCTGACCTAAGCATCATTTCTAGGTCCTGAACCAAAGCTTTTTCTGACATGAATCTAGCTTATTATGACGTTTGTTGACTGACCCACCATGCTGGCTCAAGTGTTATTATTAGCTAGGAAATTAAAGTTGACAGAGTTTATTCTGGGAACTGATTAATTAAATGCCTTTCCTGGCAAATCCATCCAACACAGCACGACATATATGTTGACATAGTGAGAGAAATTGCTTTCAACAATACAGCTCTGTTGACAAAATGGTGTAACATTTAGACCACTAGTAACAATACTAACAATACATGAATCTATCTCTTCAATCAGTTGTATTGTCTCTGACAAATATTTAGCAACAATACAGTAAAAGGGCAAGAGAAATACAATATATTTGAATTATACATTTCATGCATCATTTTGAAGTAAATATTGTGAACAAAACAAATCATGAGCGCCAATTAGTCTCTACACAATAAAAGGTGGAAATTAGGGATAAGTTGGAGGAAAAGGAAAATATCAATAAATCCCTTTGATGAAGCTGTCATCATAATCCTTTTGATTAGCCGTCATCAGCTAAAAATCAACAGTGCTAATTAAAGAAAATACAAAAAAAAGATGACAATATGCAAGGAAAACTAAAATTGTTAAACACACCTTTACTGGGAGAAATATAGGTGGAATAGTTAAGAGAAACCAACCTCACAGTATTCTCTTGTGTGTTCTCAGTTGCTGATAAATCTTACTGCCCATAGCCTGGAACTGAATCCAAATAATTTTATTTAAAATATGGCTTATACAAATACTTTTTTTTTTTTTCTTAAACCCATACAGATAGCACCAAAACCATCCTCAAACAAATACCCTTGTTTCTTGGTTGTTCTCTTTACAGGACACAGTCATCCTAATTTAAATTACTTGCATGGCCAACTCCAACTCCTATCCTTACAAACTTGAATATCAAGAAACCCTAAACAGACCAGTAGAAATAAGGGTCAAAAATTGAAAAATACAGGACAAAAGACTTAGCTGTAACTTTAGCAAATATTTCTACTTGTTTAGGGTTTAGATTTCTGTTGTGCTGAATGTGACATTCTTACATATACAAATACACATTTCTACATACCACACGTATGGTAACTTTTTTATTTTTGTTAAACTTAGCTGCCAACATGTTAACATGAATATTCAAGGAAGGAAACAAATCTTTTAAGAGACAAAGATCATTGAGGACATGTGACAAAAAAGGGCAAAGTAGTATTTGAAAAATCAGTAGGTTCATTCAAATAGATTTTTGCAGGCATATTTGTGTGCTTTCAGAGTGCTTCCTTGATAGCATCTGATCTGAATGGTATTTATGTTCTATCAAGTATTTTTACTTCAAGAGGTAAGATAACCACACTAAACATACGTTGCAGAACACATTGCTTACATAAACAAATGAAGACTGGTGATATTCTCAGAACATTTCCTTGCACTCTTACATATCAATGATTTCCCCCAATCTTCAGCAGGGAATCGCTGTTTAAATAAGGTCTTTCAGAGAATTTAAAAATTCTCAGAAGCATAGTCACAAAACACTAAAAACATGTGACTGATTAACCACTGGCAAAATAAGGTTCTAATTAAGGAAGAACTTTGAAAATTTACAAATACAGAAAATGTGTAACTCTTCCCTCACTTTGCACACAAACTTGAAGGCAGAGTTTCATTCTTCGTAAATTCTCATTGATATCACAGGTAGCATATCTTACTTCACCTGGTCACAAACATTTTGAGTCTACAGACAGTTTTACACGCCAGCCTGTTCTGGACTGAAGAGTTATTAAAAGTATTTGGGTACTGCCATAGCACTACCAAAAACATTTTAAAGAGTTTGACATCCAATTTCCTCCCATTCTCATGACATTCTAAGAACTGATTAAGCGTTTGCATAATACTAGCAATTTATATGCATTTCTCCACAATTTAGCGCATTTATTAGAATTCCATTCTAACACATGTGACAAGAGAGTTTTAAACTCCCTAACAATCAAAATGCTGGTTTTCACCAACAGGGAGGCCTAATCAAGAAGGTACTGAGAGCTCCTCTGAATGTCCGCAATTCTTAAAGCAATCAGCAGCCGAGACAGGTACTCAGAAGAAGCCTCAAGAAAATAAGCTATAGGAACAAAATATTAAGATATGACATCTAACATTTGAACATACCTTTTTTTTTCCCTGTATATTTCAACTTTGTTTGGCTATTTTACAGACAAGATAGATCAAATCCCATGTTCTTGCCAGCTCCAAAATTCAGACTACATGTAGGTGTCTAAAAGGTGTCTAAAATTTTAATTAAGGTCATATTTCAGAACTTTACAGAATCACAGAATCATCTAGGTTGGAAGAGACCTCCAAGATCACCAAGTCCAACCTCTGATCTAACACTAACAAGTCCTCCACTAAACCGTATCACTAAGCTCTAAATCTAAACATCTTTTAAAGACTTGCGCTTTAATCTTTTAAGTACTCTGTCCATTGTTCCAGTACAGATGATTGCTGATGTAATGATTTGAAGATTTAAATCAGATTATCACATACATGGAAAAAATCCCACTATCTACCCTTTGTTCTAACGTGGGATGGAAACCAAAATAGAGCAAGGCTTCCCATTCTGTACTGCATAAGAACATTTGAACAATAGTCTGATGGGATTTGAGTATTTCTACATTTCTGTGACCTTAACAAAAAGTTCAGAGATTAATTTTAATCACTCAGATTGCTTATTTTTAAGAGATAATTGATTAGTCCAGCTAAAAGTGGCTTAACATATAGATATTAGATGAGAGTTATTCTTGTGCTTGAATCAGTTGATCTGCACAAAAAGTTGGTAATTCAGAAGTACTTCAGAAACTCCTACAAAATTTTCAGCTATGGTACAAAACAATCTGCCAGCAATGTAGCTGGAAACAGTAACCAGGTTTACAAAGTTTTCTTTTTTAGGTTCAGACCTCATTGTAACATGTTAGCACAGAAAAGAAAAAATGAATTTTCCACAATGATCAAAGTAAATTTATTTTTTTTAATAATCATTTAAAAAAATTTATTCAACTTCCTTTTAGTGTAAGGATTCAACATATTTACATACATATTCAGCTACCTCCAAATTTGGCAAATTTTTAGTAAGATAGAGAATAAAAACAGAATAACCTATTCTGTTTCCTGCTGTTTTCCACTTAAATCAAAAGCAACTTGGTCTCACTGTTTGTTTTTTCATATACATAATTTACTACCTTATTTACTATTTATAGAAACATAATTAATCTAGTATATTAATATAACACTAGTGTACTATAGTACTGTAGGATATGTATTAGCTATATATATATATAGTACTATATATATTTGCATATATATGGTTTATTAGCATTTAAATGTTTAATTATAGTCACTTAAGTTATTTATCCCCATATAACAAACACAAAAACCTTACTCTGTGCTCTTACTAGTGCATCAACACGAAAGCCTAGGTAAACTACTACAAGATAGGTAGTCTCACCTCCTGGGCACACTTTGACTTCTCTACTACCTGGAGAAGAAGTGTCTTAGACTAGATGACTAAAATGGCTAAGATCAACTCAGATGATTCCCGGGTTGTTTTGACAATTGTACCAGAAACATCAGTAAACTACACATGTTAAATATTCATTTAGAAATGAGATTAAGTAAACCACACACAGTATAATTCCTCTGAACTGTGCAAAGGGTATATGCTCCTTTGCTTCAGAAGGTGATCACTTGTTACGATCCCTGTAAGAAAGGTACTCGGACCCCATAAAATATCAGTTAGAACACCATTAATTAGAGCTATCACTATTGAAAAAGAAACAACTTTAAATGATTGTACAGTCCTTCAAACACAGGGAATTCCCAGCTGCATGCCATTGAATGGGCCCCCTGTCAGGATGCTGCATGCCATGCAGATCCTATCCATGCGAAGGGTACCCCATTTTGCTTGAGTTCTTAGAGGATTTTCTCAAGAGAATTATTTTCATCACTTTACTGTAACACCAGAAATATATACACAGGAGAACTTGTTGCTGTATTTTCAGATAAAGGCAAGGATATCCAGTTGGTGTAATCATAGGAGCCTGCAGGCTTCCACTCAGGACCACTTTTACAATTAAGTTGCTAAATTTATCCTGTGACAAATGGATATACACTGCCCAGGGCAGGTCTGAAGCCAAGATGCATGTCCAGCACAGCCCAGGCCTGCAGCTGCTGAGACTGACTACTTGGGAATTTAGTAATATGCCTATGTATGGTGGTCTTTGGGTTAGGATCACCATAACACCACACCACGGAGACCATAACTTAGTTTCCAGTAGTATACAATCATATATATACACACACAGAAATTTCTATATACGGAACCCAGTAAACTTAAAACAACAACAACGCATCTTAATATGAATTTTAAATAGCATGTGCTGTGATACATCTTCCAATTTATACTCTATCAAAATGAAGGTCACTTACTTTTTCTGATAGTTGTCATGTACCTGCCATTTTTTTTCCTTCCTGCTCAGGCTGTACCTGTATTGCTTTACAATACATGTCACTCAAAAATATGACTTGATATGCACTTAAAAACAGAATTCACCCAGTCCTAAAGAATATGGAAACAAAAATTGCTCAAAAGGCTAAAAAAGAAAATTCCAAGGTTTTGGAGGGGTGACAAGGAAAACAAGTGAGAAGGGAAGAATGGTACAACAGAAAAAAAGGAGCAGTTAGACTAGCATATGTAATCTCTAATGATTTTTCAATCTGAATCCATGTTACAAACATTGTTTATACAATAGAAATGCAGTTCATACACACAGTGACATGAGCAGGTAGTAGAACTTAGAGAGCAATTTCTGCTCTTGGCCCAGACTTTCCAAACATTGACTCTCCCTTTTCCATGATTAAGATTTTTGTTTCTAAAATTGGGTAATGCTTCTATTCAAGGTACGCTGCGAGCTGCTGAAAAATACTATATGTAATAGCCCAGCATTGTTTATTTACTTTAGTTTACACAAAAGAAAAAAAATCCTCTCAAATCAGTACAAGTCAGAGAGTCTGGAAATAAGATTTTACATATTCTAATGCTTCAAACTGACTAAAGAGAAAGAGTGTACAGAGGACAGCATTAAGATAATAAAATTAATATTTAAAAAAAAAAAAAATCAATTGTCAGTTGTCTTTCAGGCTTTCTTCATATGCCTTCATATTTTTTTTTCTAATTAAAATATCCTATAAACCAAATATCTAAAAGAATGATTTATGGCAGAACAAAATTCATATTCAAGTTTGAATATCCACAATACTAATACCCGATAGTGCTGCATTATATATGGATACACTTACAATACTGAAATGTATAATTACTACAGTTATGTCTTTAGCCCATGGCAGACAATGTGTATATATATCAAGAGGTCTTTTCTATGAAACAAAAAAGCAGCTTCAACTGCCACAGTAATTTAGGAAAGTAAATGTAAATTGCTGAAGATTGTCATACTTATGAAGGATTTCAGTGATCATTAAAATAAAAAGCTTTCAAATTTTCAAAACAAAAAGAACATGCTCTCATTCCTTTGACATAATGTTAATATTTTCATTGCTAATGTTAAGCTTCTCTTATGGTAAAATTAAACCCGAATTACATAAGCAGAAGCAAGTAGAGAAAATATTTTTCTCAAGAGTGTTACACCGGTGTATTTCTAAGCTGTAATTCTTTGGATGAGAAGAGGTAGAATTCAGATTTAGTTTATTCTAATATTCTGCCTTTTTCAAACTCTTTACACTGATCCCCTAGTATTTCTTTGATTTTAAGGGTTAACAACCTATCTATAAGTGTGGTTATAAGTGTGGTGAATTTCATTTTCTTGACAGAAGTAGAATGTCACCCACATCCAAGTTACAAAGAAATGGGTTCCTTAAGCAGTTTGCACGAGTGCCACTGCTGTGTTTTACATCACTGCATGCTGCTTACAAGGCTATTGCCAGAACAAACGCCACCAGAGAATGGCGAGTTCTGCTCGCTAGCGCAGAAATCAGAAAATGGGACCGAGATAAGCATATTAGTGTAGATCATTCTCTGAAGATTAAGATATAATGCCTATGTTCAAAATGGGATTCTTGTAGAAAACAAGAAAGCAAACTTCCCTCTTATCCAGCAGAACTTGGGACTTTTTCAGTGTTTGGAAGGACAGTACCATTACATACAGAAGTTTGCAACTAAAGAGTTTCCTCAGAGCGCATTTATTTTTGCTTTCCTAATAGAAGTGGTTCATCTGTAAAATACTGGTAAACAATTTTCTATTTGTACAGTAAACATTTTCTCATCAGTGCCATCTGATGATATGAAGAGGTAATAGAGGACTTCTTATGTTTAGGTATCACATATTTATTTATATTTCAAAAGGCACCTTTAGGATATTTGTTTGAATCAGTGACTGATCGTGCATTTTGAATAAGATTTCTTGCAGAAGTTGTACAGAACACAAACCAGCACCCTGATCAGTGTCTAAAAAACACAATAAAGGAACTCAGTTTCTGGGTTCTGGTGGTTAACTAGGTTAACCACCAAGTTTAATTCTGTGTTTATAGAATCCTCTATCGCTATGATATTACTAACAGCTTTAGACGACTGAACAAAACCACATCATTCCATGAACAGGCTAAGTAGACTTTTGTAGCTTTTTTCAGGACAGTTGCAGCTCTTAAAAATTTTTGAAGTTTGACTATACTTTTTCTGTAAACTTTACAAATCACTTTCAAATTCCTGCAAAGATTTTTATTGCTCTATTCTTCTTCATAACGAATTCAGGCACTAGCTGTCCATCTCCAGCACCTAAATTAAATCTAGTTTGTTCATTTTATTGTATCATGTAGCAACTGATATTCTTTTAATAAGAAATGCCCAAATCATTGTTACAATTCATATTGAATGTCTATAAAAACAAACTATTTGCAGATATCATCATACGTTAGAGCTTACGCAGAAGTTACGGCCCTAATTCAGTCTACCCATCCATGATCAGATTTCACTCATTTATACATTCAAATTTTGTTCACATATAACCACGTTGGTCTACTGGATCAAATACTGATTTAGAACCAGAATTTCCTGACTGATCCCTTGTTTTCTTCATGAATGAAATACATATTATGTCTGTACACAGCACGCCATTTAGTCTTATTTTCTCATTTCAAATACTATTCTGTTATTCTTCTGACAGCTTCCCCTTGAATTTTCAGTTAGTCTTGTTCTCATGGGTTTTTAAAAATTTTTTTTAAAAAAATGTATACAATCTTTACCACTTGGTCATGTCTGATTAAATAAAATAGATACATTTATACTGATAAGAGTTAAGTACTTTCCAGCACATCAAGAATGTATATTGTTACATAAAATTAAAACAAATCTCTTGTTTTCAATTAACTTTTACTATATTTTCCTCAAAAAATAACTGCTTAGCTTCTGCAATACTATCACTTTAAACCAGACCCATGGTAATATGTGTTTTTGTATGAGAATAATACATTAAATTAATAACCACATTACAATCACAGAGATTTAAAATATTGCTTACCCATGGCACTAAGAGGATTCCTTTCATCTTGAAAGAATATTTAAAAATTAAAATATGATTTCACAAGCATTAATCTGTTTCTTGTGCAGGCCCATAAGGCACATTCTAAGTGCATTAATGGATCCCTTAGCTGGTGTTTTATATGATAAGATGAGGCTGTAATGAGCCACTTCCTACCAATACAACGTACTTGTGTGTTATTGCTATGTATCTTTGCTTGGGAGTAATTTGGAACTCTCATAAAAGAAATGACAACTATTCAACAAGATAAAATAAAACAAAGTATAAAGTTTTATATTATTAACCTTTACAGATTATGATTTGTAATCTATTTATTGCATATATAGCCTCTGTTGTCTTAGCAAAAACTAGCCTAAATCACATGCATGTTCATAAAATATCCTACTTCAAAATCTTCCAGCAACTAAAGATCTTCTTGGGAAAAATCTTGTATTCCATAATGCATACAAGCTTTTGGGACCTCTGCAGTCTTTTCATCATGTAAGGGGTACAGATGAGATTTCACATAATATTTAAGATCTTCACCAGTCATTTAGAGCTGTGTTAAGACTCCCCCACAGTTAAAATGATTCTAACTGGCACAGCTATTCACTTCTTAGCACAGAAACCTGAATACTGTAATATGTTCATATTCAAAAATCATAGCAACTCTACCATAACAATTGCTTTTGAAGTCTCCTCACTATACTGCCATAAGCTGCTTATATATTTAGGTCTCATTGTCCAGGATACATGAAGCTACACTGAATGCATATTTGCTATTAATCTGAAAGTTGGAGGAAGACTAGCCACACAATAAAGAGGTTTGTACAAGCTAGTGTTGCCACAACTTCCTAGACTGAACTAGGCTAATTACAAAGAAACCCCAGAGGTTTACAAAAGAAATGCAAGGCAAGACAAAGTGGGAGCAATCCTCACTTTTTATCTCTGTCATGCCACCTGCTATCAATACAGACGTAATCCACTCTTGTTCAAGTCTTGTACACTCCCCCACCTGCACAGAAGCATGCACAGGAGCTAGCAATGCAGGATTTATGCAAAGATAACAGATGAGAGAAGTAGAGAAATGTATGCACATTATGCAGCCTTTGTGCTCTAATGACAAACTCTTTTTCCTGACTTCATTACAACATCAAGAGTTCATACTGTTCATCAGCAACATTATCGAATAACTTCACACATACAGCAAGAGTTGAGGCTTATATCCCCCTTTTTGTCTCCAAGAAGAGAGATTTAAATCTTTGTGTGCAGAAAATTCAGGAATATTCATTTTAGTTTACAGGTGTCATTCCTTGGAGATAAATATGCTACCTTTTCTAACTTTAATGCTAAAAACTATAGATTGAGGATAAATACTGTGGTAAAGCACAGCTCTCTACCAGATGCGGCAACTGCTTGTTACTGCAGATACTACTTTTTATGTGCTTCTCTACATTTGAATCTATCTTCAAGTGACAACTCAATCAGCATCACTACCATTGCCTCCAGCTCATATATACATAGGACAATAACATCACATCTCACATCCCTGAGTGATAGGGGAGAAATCCCTTCCTGTCTCTAGATGGTCATCTTAACAGCATATTACATTGACAACTCTCATTCCCTGAAGAAGAAAATTACTTAGGTCAAACTTCGAGGAAATACGCTCTCCCTTTCCCCTCACCCCCAGAGAAAAAAAAAAAAAAAAGTGTGTGTGGGGGGGGAGGCTGATAAGGAGAAAAAGGAATTGAGCATGCAGAGATCTCTCAGGCTCCAGTGAGATCTGTGGACTCAAAAGAAACAACAGATTCCTTTCTCTCAGCGCAACAGGGAACCTTCGGGAGATGTGCTAGTTTGAAGCAGAGCAAATCCAGTGTACAGCTGTGAAAAAAGCCACAGTGGGCACAATCAAGTCTTTATTTTATTCAGAATCACATCACATACTTGTTGCTTGTCCAGTAGATTTCTCATCAAGAATTATACCTAAATATAGCACAGACTTCAGAATAAGTATCAAATTAAAACATTTTAAATGTCAAAGAAAATAATTATAGCAGCACGTTGATTACATTTTATATATATATATATGTTTCCTTTTCTAAGGTATAAAAATCATGCAGTAGTCTTCAAAAGAGATCTGTTGTACTAGTAAGCTAAAACTAAGATTATAGCACCATCTACTGACTTATTTCTTAACTTTTAAACTTTTTTTTTCTCCAGTTTGATGCCAACAAGAATACTGCTAGTAGAAAATAAAAGTATAGTAATATTGAATCTATTTTCACAATATGAGCAAAGACTTCCAAATGTAACAGTGTTTTTGTTTGGGAGTACATGGTATTCACACACCCTACCAGCTATTCATTAAAATAAAGCCAGAGTGTCAAAGAATTCATAATGCAGTGTAGAAGCAGCAGCTGATATTAAAGCATCAGCCTGAACACTATTAGAGGCAAGATGGATATCTACAAAGACAATAAAGTAAGATTAATAATAACTGTTAAAAAAGAAATAGACTTAAACACAGTAATCAAAATAAAACACACACACAAAAAACTTCATGCAAGGTAGAAAAGCAGAAGATACCTTCTGAGTGTATTTTAAATCCTTTGTAGTAACTTTTGTATTCTTATCCATTTCTCTTCCTCTGTTCCTCCACCCCCCACACTCCCTTCTGCTCTACTTTACTTTTATCAGCCCTGAATTTAAATTCTTAGGCATTTACCAGGGAATGGAGCACTGTATACTAGAACTTTAAATTATCATTGTTTTGATGCTCTGAGCCTGGTGAGCATAAGGAGATAATTAACACCAAAAAAAATATCATTTGACAGTAACATTGAAAATAAGATATTTTAGGCTGAAAATATCAACTCAAACTATGAGAAAGGTCTACAGCTCACTATGTATTGCTGTTGGAATTTTAAATACGGTGCATAATTACAGAATTAATCTATTTTCTGAATGGTATTGCCTTTTACTTGCTATTTGTTTGTGTATCTGTGCTTTTTGTAGGAGAACAAAAAGATTATGGTGGTCTCTAATGGAACATTCTACATTAAAGGAAGCAGCGGTGGAAACACCTTCACAGCAACTTGAACACCATGCTAAATAACAATAGCACATATATTACAAATACATATGCTACACCAATTGGGTGAAAAGTGACAATTGGGTGAAAAGTGACAAGTGAGAAACACTAATAAGAAAAACTTAGTTTTATTAAAACTCATAGCCATGGTCTGGGAAACCTTTGAGGGGAAAGCAGCAATAGGACGGTGCAACTCTTGAAGGGAAAAATGCCTATTGATCCTGCTTTATACATTCATCCATCAAAATCACATTCTTTTATTTACATGAATAAAGATTCAGGTCTCCATTAGACAAATGCACTCATATTTTGGTCCTAATCTAGGAAAAAAATGGTGGGTTTTTGTTTATAAAACCAACAGTTGAGGAACACTATGGAAAACTAACAAGTGATAGAGAGCAGATATGTTTTGAACTCATATTTCAAAAAAAAAATCAGATTCTGGAAATTAAGGGTATTCACTTGGAAGTTGGAAGCATTGCAAAAACATGCCTCTAAGCACAACTTTGTTCTTACTTTTTAAAACTTCCCTCTTCAAATACAAGTGCCACAAAATTACCCATTTTTGACCAAGTAGTCTAAAGCCAGACCTGCATCTAAAGGTGTTCATTAATTATATATTTTTTCTATTTAAAGTCAAACATTTATAGTCTATATATAATGAAGTCACGAAGAAAAAGGAAACAGCAGGTAAAATTGTTTGCTTTGATTTTTCCAGCTGGAATTTCTTTAAAAGAGTACACAGAAGTTACCTGCTTGTAAATGGGAGACAGACATTCATTAATGACTCATGGAGAAATGCAGCCCACTCGCATCAGTCTCAAGTTCCAAAACATTCTCACAGAATCTGTTTTTTTTTTTTGTTTTGTTTTGTTTTTTTTTTTTGTTTTTTTTTTGTTTTTCCAGAAATAACTTTGCAGAACTACAGTATTACTAAAGGCTTACAATTAAATTATCAAAGTACCAACGTCTTCTCAATGAAAGAGAGAAGGCATGAGATCAGTGAGTGACAGAAGACAACTCCACAGCAAGCCAGATGTATCCAGATCTTGACAGAACAGGCAAGGATAGCAGCATTACATGTCATGCACTCAGCTAAAGGCAACTGCAAGTGAAGCTTTCAAAATAAAAGCTTTCAGGCACTGCATTAGACTTCAGAGTGATACGAAGGACTCGGAACTTGTCTGTGCAACCATTTAATCTAAATGGATTTTAGAAGTGTACCAAACTGTTTTGCCTCCCCCATGTACTGCTACTGAAAGCTGTAAGACAATAGAAATGCAATTTACACTTTAACCAGATGTTTCAACCTGAGGCAAAGTGAAATTTCCTATTCCTGAGCACTGCTTTAATGGATTCTCAATACTGTTAATGCTTTTCTGGAGTGCTACAAGTAGATAGATTTGGCTGAAGAAAAGCATGCATGCTCTGCGGCAGTTTTGAAGTATCTCCTTGTACTGAAGTGAGGCAAATTCACATCCAACTATTTCAGAGACCAGAAATCTGGAAAATAAGATTTAATTGCACTGAAGAAATAAGCTGTGCTTCCCAGGAATCTCAACAGCTATTGAGATGAATGGATGCAGCTTACCCAATTTCACCACTGTTTTTTTGTGCTGATCACTGAAGTGGGGAAGCACTACACTTTCCACTAACTACCACCTTCACTTTTCAGGTTCAGCCAGGCAGTCTCATGGCCAGGCTCCTTGAGTTGCCTGATGCTCTGCAGGTTGCTTTTCTGACACACACCAATTAATTACTGACTCATACATACCTGTGTAAACTCTGAGGCTCCTCAACATGAAGAAGGAAGGCTAATATAGAGTGTCACAGACCCAGAGCACCTGAAGCTTCCCAATTCTATCACAGACATGCAATTAAATCAGGCATCCTCAGAGGCTACAGGTGGGATCTGAAACACAGCTAAAGCTCAATTAATCTTTTTGAAAATGATCCTTTCTACAGATCATTTTAAGTGCTCAGGATTTCCTAGCAGTACTTTCATTAGAAAAATCTCTTAAGAGCTCTGGTCAAGCAACAATAAAAAGAAAAAAAGTAAAACAAAGCAACCTTGGCAGCTCCAGATAATCCCACCTGATTGCTTCTGATTAACACTAGCATCATTTCCTGAAGGCTTTGTTAGATAGGTGTGTAGAAGACCTTCAAGCAGTACAGTGCAAAATAAGTTCTGATGCTTTAATGGTGCATCTAATTCCAATTAGTTTTGTGGAGACCTACTCTACCAACTGAGAATTTGCACATTCTGAGGTTCTTGAATTTTGGAAAAACCTGCTCAAGGCAGCTACACAGTCAAAGGTAAGTTCAAGCACCCTACACTGAAGTCCTGTGAAAACCACTGCCTTTGTGATGTGTCACTAACCTACAGATTCAATTAATATATATATATTTTTTTTCAAATCTTTCATCTCATCTGTACCACATCTACCATTTTAAGGTCATCCCTCACCAGAAGCCCATCCTCTTTTGCTAGTTCCCTCTTTAAGTAGCTTCAGTACCTTTATTTTAACCCACCCATAACTGATATGAAAAGGTGGTGCTTGAGCGTTTAAGTATTTGTATGTTTATTAAAACTGATGAGCAACTTTTTCTTTTTTTATTAAAACTGATGAGCAACTTTTTCTTTTAATCTAAATGCAAAACTATGCCCAAAGTATGCATGACAGCAGCTTAGCTGTGGCTATAGCATATTAACACTTTTTTTTTTAGTTCTGTCACTAAGCATTAAAGACTTGCATTTACAGTATTCTCTGTAATGCTCATTTTAAAATTCTGTTCTACTGTTTTATGAAGACTCACAAACACTTATTTCATGCCACAGTTTTTAGATGTGGGGTTTCCTTCTTCTCTCCCTTTTTTTCCCCCCATTATAAGTGCCACAGCCCCCAGTGATCCTGCACAGAACACTCGTATATACCATGAGACGTGTAACAATGCAGACTGCCAATTCAACTGCAGTCAAGAAGTCACAGGAGTACACCAAAGGAATTTTGTGTGTTACCTCCAGTATATTTCTACGTGATGGAAGTGTTACCCAACTCTGAAATACCGATAGTCTTGAGAAGTCATGTCAGTGATAAAACAATCTACAGTTTTCTGTATGCTTTACAACCAAAGCACAGAAAGCATAAAATCATGCTGTGAAAAAAAAAAAAAAAAAAAAAAAAAAAGAGGATTGTTATTCTTCAGTTATCCCTTTATTTGCTACCAGTATTTTTTATTCCATTATTTTGCCAGCCATAAGGCAAAATTTGTCACCTCTCCTCTATCCCTCTCACCATTGGGTTACTCAACTCAGCTCCTCCCTCACACGTCTAGCAATTAGAGAGAAACATGCACTTCTGCAATTACCTATGGTAAAAAGTGTTCCCTGTGCATTTACTGCATTTAACTGCTTGCAGTGTTCTGTAACCTTAAGCCTTATCACACATTTGATGGCATAATTATGTCTTATTACAACAGTATTTTGTGAGCTTGAACTATGGCTCCTCCACTGAACCTACAATATTTGGCAAAATATTTTTTCAACAAATTAGTATTTCTTTCACTAATGCTCTGTAAGGAACCAAGATACCTGAATTTGTGTAGATTTATCTGATACTGGGCTTTTATCATGCAGAGATTTCAGATTTCCACACAGATAACTGAAAGAGAAATAATAAACTTATGCATCATGCCATGGTCTTTGTTATTCAGGTAAGTCTTAAGAGATGCAAACAGGTTGTTTCCATAGTAGAATTGTGGAGTTTGTCAGTGGAAGTCTTGCCAAAACTTAGAGCAAACTCGCTCTTTCTCCCTCACTCTAAAACAAGCACAACAGACTTGTTCTGGGGAAAGATTTTTAATGTTTGGAATGAGTTGTGGGACTTGGAGAGCGATCTGAGCTTGGCAAAGTGATAAGCTGCCTAACAATAGTAGATTAAAAAAGTGGAAGGGAAATATGATTCAAATTAGACTTGAAAAGCATTTTAAGGCAGCCATGGAGTATGCATATTAAATCAGGGAACTGACGGAAACTGCATGGCTATTTCCTGGATGACAAGATTATCCAAGGTAGCCTGTGCCCATTCTGAAAGAACTACAGGTGAAAGGGAAATGTGTCATATGGGCTTGGCCAGAAGAGGGCATCCATATATCAGAGGGTCTATTAAACATTAGGTTAAAAAAAATATAACAGAGCAAAGATTTAGTTTTTTTCATGGTTTGAGATCATTATTAGAAGCAACACATTTGAATTTTCTTTAAAGAAATTAAAAAATCCTGAGTGACCTTATTAGCACATTCTGAAGAATCCCTTTACCTATTCCTTCCTACAGTTTTTTCTTCTTAAATATTTTTATAGATAATATATCAACAAGATTCTTTCATTATTTTCAAATATTTTAAAAAACAATACACTATAACTAAGCTCCAACACCACTCAAATGCTCAGAACTTTAAGGTATCAGCTTTTATTCATGTTGTTAAAGACAAATATATATGTATTTTTCAGTGCATTCATGTTATTCCAATTCCCAGACAGCATTTAAGAAAAAAAAAAAAAAAACTATCTCATCTGAAGTCAGATTCTGAGTCACTACAAAATGATGCAAATCAACTATTCCTCCAACAACCAAGTCAGATGGAATAGATCCAAAATATAAACAAATACATTTTTTCCCTCAGTCTGAAAGGATGCAATTTCAGTGAAAATATGAAGTTGAAACATCCTGCATAAACTTTAATGAAGACAGTTAAACTTTTCACATTTGTGAAATATGAGATTAACAAATGACTCCATTCATTTACATGATGAATGACTACTCATATGCAAGCTCTTTATTGTATCTAGCAAGAAAGAATAGCTCTCCTGCATGGTTCTGCAGTTATTGTTTTCTTTTCCTTTTCATTACAATGTTTAGTGATCATATTCTCAGTGGGAAAATATGACAGCTATTGTACATGAAAAAAGTGATAATTAGTCTTACGTAGCTGTCTGCGTTGGCATGGCTTTACTAAACTTTTTCACAGAATTACCTAATCTACTGCTGTACAGCCTCTTTAAAATTAAAATTTTGCATATGATTTCCAACCTTAAGAAAAGCTTGCAGAAACGTCAAATAAGCTTACATCTCTAATGTTTTACCCAAGCATATACCAATTTTTCATTTCTTTAGGAATAATGGAGAAAGGATTTTTTTTTATTAAACAAATCATACATTCAGAGAGACTGCAACAAGGTCAGGCGGGGCAGATTTAGTTTTTATTTCTTTTGAACCAGAAATGAGAAACCTGGATGCAGATAAGCACTGTTAATCTAAAATATAAATATTCAGACATTTTGACTTAAGTTCAGTAATATTTTAAAAATCATAGCAGCAAAGAAAAAATTCCTTAACTGCTAGAGAATTTGACATAGCTTTTTTTGGATTATCAACTATGAAAGTGAAAGCTTGCCAATTATTTTTTCCTAACTTACTCTCCATACCTCCCCTCTCTACTTGCCTGTTTTTCAAAACATCAGAAAACCTGGTTGCTAGTTTCTGCTTCAAAAGCTTTTTTTTTTATATATAAATGTTGGCTTTAAATACAAGATCTTTAAACTAGCTTTAAACTTTAGATAGCACCTGACAGATATTTCTACACAAATGTCTGATCATTTACTGAACCTGGTCCCCCAGTGCTGAAAATCTTTTCCTGATGCATTGTAGATGGCTTACATCTTTTTGGCAACTGGGCCTTAGGGTTAAAAGGCAAAAGAACAAGTAAGCACATTTTAAAATTCAGAACTTAAAAAAAAAATAAAAAAAAAAAAAAAAAAAAAAAACAATGGCTTTGTAGTGTCATCCTGTGGATGGAAAATAGTACTAAATACAGAAACCTCTACTGCAGTACTTTGCTTCTGCATTAAGGCCACACAAACCTAGTACTGTGTACTGTGGTTAACATTTCAACTAGTGTTCCCCCCCCCCCCCCCTTCTTATATCGTATATTAATATTGTCCAAATCACACAAGACAGACATCTTAGTGTAAATTAAACCATGGTTGAAAAATGAGATCCCACTTAGTATTTTTAAGGTTTGCTACTGGATGGGGTTTTCTGCATCATGACCAGGTTGAAATCAGTATTCAAATTAATAATGACAGCCATATAAATTACACATAAGAGACTTCTAAAGCTAATTAGAGTCTCAGAGTTTTAATTTGATGTCTGTCTTGATGTAATATCTGCTTTATGGATTAAATTAATAAAATTAAGACTGCATCATTATAAATTTCCACTTTCATAGTTCCATAAGTTTTACAATTACATGCCATATTTGAATCATAATTGAATAAAACAAAATCATTATGTTCATGTCTGTTTTCCTACAGACTTTAAAATAATATTCCCTATTTTCTTCCATTCACAGACGTCAGAGCTGCTATAGTGATCCTACCCTAAAGAGCCCTGTATCTCAAGGAATCAGCAATCCACATAATAAATGGGAGCAGGATCTGGCCTTTGCTGTACATGTAGCACAGACTTAAGGTGTGTGTTGCACTGTGCATTTTCCCTTGCTACAGAATAAACTTGGTGGGCTAGCCGTAACACAGGAGCTTGTACCCAGCTCCCACTTGGTACCAGCAATAACACAGCTTTCATCTCTTGCTTTTAGCTAAAAGTACAGCAACAAGTTCTCATGTGAGCATCATTTTTATTTGACAGTAGAAATGATGAATAGAGTTATTTTCTTTTAACAAAACCCTATAAAGCTCAAAACACCAAAAAATGGGCAGAATCTACCAGAGTGCCATGCCCTGACTAGAGACTCATTCAGTGATTCACAGCTCAGGGTTCTCCCTGTCTGAGGTTATCTATAGCATCTTTATAACATTAGCTCCAATAAACAGTTCTTTTAATTCATATTTTACTGTCCGAATACTACACTACTTTCTTCACTTTGTTCACAGCATGTTCTAAAGTTTTATTTCAAAACATTGTACTGCGATACGTACATGTACTGAACGATCATTTTTACTTTTAAGTGTGTATACAGCAACCTGTGACAGAGGATGGTAATACTGGCTTGAAAATTTGCTTTTGACATTTGTCTTTTCACAGGCAATTAAAATTTAATTTGGCCTAAGATGAAAAGCAAATCCTTTTATCCCATAGTTGCAGTCACAGGAAGAATGCACTGCATTAGAAACCAGCAATGTAGCTTAAGGTTTAATATTTGACATTTGTGACATTGTGGAAAAAAAAAAGTTTGTGTGTGCATATCTCAAACTTTCCTATCTATTAAATAGATGTAGTATCAACAATATTTCAATATGGGAACTATTAATTCAGATTTTAAATAATATTTCAATTGAAGGCTACCTCTCCATCTCCAATTCTTTGGCTTCGATTATATATACTAAAATGAAAAAAAGTGCTGGAGGTATTGGATTCATGACAAATGCAGAACATACTAAGACATTATAAAAAGATTTCTCAATATCCCAACCAGTATTAGTGTATGAATAATGAAAATGTAACTACATGAAGCTAGTCATCTTATCAAAATCTGCAGACCACCTTACCAAGTCATACTGCATAACTTCTCAATTCCCAAGTTTTAAAGGGAAAAAAAAAATCTGAGTCACAGAAAAATCCATCTCTGCATCAGCATTTTCATATTCATAAATAAACTGAAAAATAGAAAATGTCCCAACCCACGACCAAAGAATGATGAGGAATTGGAGTCCTTTTTGCTGTGAGCTGAAGTTACAACCAAAATATTCTAGAAATCACTATCTCCATTGATTCACAAGATGAGCAACCAATTTAATCTCAATGAAACTATACACATTACTGACTTTGTGCCACATTCTTATACAAGTAAGGCAAAAATGGAACATATCCAAACATCAGATAAAAATAATCTCATTGAAGTTATATGAAATAGTGTACATCAAATGGTTGGAAGAACAATACAGGAAAATGGGAACTAAAATCTGCCATGCTAAGCAAACATCTGTACACATGACTTAGAAATACTACTAGTATTAGAAATACTATAAGAAAACCCTAATTTCAGTAAGCAGCATTTTCTTCCTTCTGGACATTATAATTTTAACCCCCAGCTACAAAAACATGGAGGTTTCAATCACATACTCAAAGCAGCATCAAGTATGGACTGGACTACCCACTGCTGTCAAATTCCAAAAAACCTACAAGGACTCAGTATGGTCAGCGTATTCCTGAAACCAGTCAAAATAACTAAATCAGTCTCTTGTATTGTGTGCTGGTTTCGTTTGTTTGTTTTTGTGAGTCTGTGTTCCACCTTGGGCAGAATCCTCCATAACTGAGTATCAATCTGCTCAGTCTTGACTACAACTCCAAGGTTGAATATCCCCCTCTGGATGCAGACCTGTCTGGCACAACGAAAGTAGTATGTTTCAGATGTCTCATTAAAGAGATTCCTATGAAAACTGTACCAAAGGTATTTCCAGGAGTAAACACTCCAGCTGAGAAACAAATATGCTTGGCATTCCAAAGACCTCTTTTTATTGGCTCTGTGATTTGTTGGATTTTCCTTATGCGTGGATCCAAAATATGCCTGGTACTCTTCAGCTCATTCAAATGCCAGCTTCGAGTACAGGTGGTCTTTTAACTACTCAGTATGGCCACTTCTTGAACAGCAGGTCTTGTTTTCAGAGAAGCTACAGATCATGTATGCAATTCAGAGGATTTGTGCAGTTTATGTCCAGTGCACTCAAGGTTAATTAGAAATGTTAATAAGTTTAATTACTAGCAACTCATATGGTACTAACATGGATGTCACCTGTAATTCCATATACACCCCATTGTAATTTAGCATTAATTAAAGCCCATTTAGACAAAGTCACTGCCAAATTTTAACTAAAGTGATGGATTCTTGTTTAAAAGCATATTTATGATGATAGATCAAAAAATGTGATCATTTTTAAATATAACACCTTGTAATATTGTTTTCCTATACCAAAAAAAAATCATATAAAGTGATAATTGGTAAAGAACTTGTTGAGCTCTGAGAATTACATTAAACATTAATAATACAGATAACTATTCTTTTCCATGAATGGCAGGAAGGAGTCATATCTGTTCTTATCACTCTGCTGCAATAGGCAAAGCAGCTACATTTTCAATAATAATCACAGAGTAACAGCCATATTCATGTAAAATAAAAGTATTTTTCCTCATGCAAAATGCTATTAGCCATATTTGAAGGCATTATGTTCAGATATCATTTTTCCATTTCACTAAATGACAGCCATTAAATGCAATGGCAACTGCATGACAGGGATATTTTTATTACTTCAAAAGGAAGAAAAGGATTAAAATGAGTGTATTCAGAAGTGTGATTTGTCAATTTTTTCTTATCAAGGACTGTGTGGGACAGCTTTAAACCTGAACACTGTGAACTGACCTCCTATTTGAATAAGTTAATGTGATCCAGTGTTCTTAGAAAAGTAGTGAAACCTATCTTTTATATGCAGAAGTCCCAAGAGGAATTTATGCTTTTATACGGTCAGCTGCAAGGTGCCATTTCCTTTTCATCATTTCTGCTTTTATCATATTGTAGTTCTTGACAGCTTAGAGGTTCTTTCTAGTATCTAGTGTATGAGCAACTATATAGACATTTTTTGTATGAAGGATTTCTCTCCAGCCTCCTAAGTTTTACAGTCAAATAGGTTTCCACTGCCAGAAATCCCTCTCTTATATTCAACAGTAACTAATCACCATATTTGATAGAGCAAGCATCTTACCTAAACATCAAATAGAACTATAAATGGTTACCTTAAAGCATTAAAGAAGGATTTTACACAGGTTCTTGTATTATATACCCTAGGAACTGTCGTGAAAATGATTTCATATATGTATGCGTAGAGAGAAGTAACACCTAGCCAGACAAAATACAACTCATTAGAGATTTATTTAGAATGATTATCCTCTTCTATACACCTATATGGTGTATAGTTTTTAGTTTTATTTTTCCTTAAACATTCTGTGCACGTCCTCCCATTTGCTTACATTTGAAAGCATTCATATTATAGGTTGTCGTAACTTAAAGTCCATTACTTACAAAGAGAATGATTTAATTTATAAGTATGCATTTATTTAGTAGCTTTGCACAGAGCTATTTTAGAACTTTGGCATCTTTTTGCTAACTTACTATAAAAACTTCTCAGTAGAAAATTATTGACTTCAGAATAGGAACTAAATTTACACAAGTCAACATTCTCAACTAACCAGCATCAACTCTGTTGACTTCAGCAAAACAACTACTAGCTGCTTCTGTCATTCTGCAGAAAGCAAGTGGAATGAAATGATTAAGGAGACTAATACTGGAATTTGACCATAAAAAGCATTTTGAGACAGAAGCCTTGAAAATGCAGTCTCTCCAACTAAACTTGGGCCAGAATTTTATTTTTTTAATCTAATAATATTATACTGCAAAATGCAAAGGTTTTCATTTTTCAGTCTGTGTGCCAAGTAGGTATTTTGGTACAGAAACACACTGGAGAAAAAAGGGTTATTCATTTTTTGAAGTCACTGGAAAAAGACTCATATGGAATAACAGCAGAAAGACACGTAGGCCATATCGTTACCCATTCTGCTATTCATTTGCCATTACATATTCCAGAATTAAGACAGACTTTTCTCCAATGCCTTTGTCAGCACAGACAAGTATTTAATGTTCAAGCTCTACCTAAAAATGCACCTTGTTCCTAACCCTTGCACAGGTGCTCAGTAGCTAAGAACAGTTCCACTGAATTCAGTTCAGTTATTCTGGTTTATACCAAAGAAGAAATGAGCAATTAAATTATTCTAAAAAATTTTTAGAAATAAAATAACATAACAAAAGAGGGCATGAAAATACAACTGTTAAGTTATTGTAATTACACATCGTAACTAAGTCTTTTTCTTCTCAGACTTCGCATTGGTCCCATGTGGGAAGTGATACTTCAAATGATAAATATCTGAACTGTAGCATTCAGAGGGGCACTTGTAGGCATCACAGCTAGCACTCCACAATCTGTGCCCCTCTGTGTGTTTCCTATGGAAACCAGACACGAAGGGTTCACATACTGAAGACTATCTTTGTCTAAGGATTGTCAGAGAAAAGGTTTCAAGTATACTTTGCTTTACAATTTGTATTAATACTTGACAAACTAGGAACACCTGTTTACAAAAGAAAGCTGTTAACCTCATGAAACTTTACTGAGTAGTTTATACTGAATGACTTCTGAATTTCATAATTTGGAGTTGAACATACATGCTGCATAACCCTCATATTCACAGCATAGCTGACAGTCTCAGGTTTAACCCACACAGTGAGATGCAAACAACATAATCTTGTTTTTCAAGGTAATTAAAAAGATGATCAAGCACATTAATTCTTCGCTAATCAGATGTAAATCACAGATGACTGGCAAGGCACAATGAAATAGCCTCTTGAACATTAAGAAAACAGGAAACCTAAGATAGGAATTCAGCTGACAAGAAAGCTGCAGAAATTTATCACTACAATAAGGGAGAAGATTTCACAAATATGTTTTTTTTTTTTTTTTTTTTTTTTAAGCAGCACACATTTCAAGCAGCATTTGGATCTGTAGGCATGTACTCCCCACCACTAGATACGTATGCACGTGCCTTCGTGCATGTACATGAGCATGAAATGCAGTGTTTACTTGGGACTCCCTACATAAGTCACATTGTCAACAAAAAGCAAATATGTTCCAGATTTGCATACCAAACAGTGCATCAGCAGAATAGATTTTGCGAGACATGTAGTGCTGCCATCATCAATAAATCCCAACTTAAGTGAACAACTTAGTTTTCCCATACTTGAAAATTGCAACAGCTGACATCAAAGTTTCCATCATTGAAAGTTAGTTATCCATTGCTGGAGTTTTCTTTACAATGCAGAAATCTACATTAGAGCACCTATTTGTTACTGTATGAGTATAATAGCGTTTTTGCACAAATCAACATCTTGTGTCAAAAAACTTTGCCAATTATAAACATTTAAACTGAGGTAATTAATATGCTAAATAATTGATGACCTTATTTATGGTATGGTAAATATGCAAAAGGAAGTTCTACAGAAACACTTCAGTATTAAAATTGAAAGTTAAAACTGACAAGTGAATTAACTAGTGATGTTGACAGTGATCTTTACATATATCCATAAGAATCTGCCAAACCACCCTCTTATTTTCAGATGAGTAACCTTAATATACTTGTGCCAGTATTTTCATAAGTATGCCTATTTTACAAGTAGATCTGTGGCTTATTTATAATTCCTTTATCAAAGATTCTTTAATCCATATAAAGGTGTTCTATCCAAAACAAAACAGTCTTATTGAAGATTATTTACAACACTTGTTTAACATTTTCACCTAAAATATTTAAAATTTACAAAAAGCTTAATGTTAATAAAAAAAACATCAAGAGAGTCATATCTGTCAGATTTGATAGCTCCACAGTTTAAGTGACTAAGATAAACTACTTAGTCATTGACTAAATCATTTCTAATCATAAATTGTATATGTTCTTGGACTTTGCAATTGAGAATGACAGCAGTACAGACTGTCCAGAGCTAATTGCTATAAATGTGCCAGATGTTGTAAAAATCTGGACACGGGAAAAATGAAGCAAATACCATAAGAATGCAGAAACACATGATTTAATGGTGTAACCTATATATTTGGCATTTTCAGTCGCAGAAATATAGTAAACATACAGAGCATTTATTAAGAGTTGCAAAAAGCTATTTCCCTTCACAATTTCTGTTTGGCTATAAATTTGAAATCTTGCTTAAAGGGCACTAACACATGGAAAAAAATTACAAGCATGTACTTGTGTGTGCACCACACAACACATAGGGTTGTCCTGTTTTTCATTCTTAATACAGCTAAGAGCACATCCCTTAAAATGGGGGGAAAAGAAGTATTAACATTCTACTGTTCTTAGAATATCCTATTGTATCAAGCATACCCAAGATAGAAATAATGATGTGAATAAACTTAATTGCTTTCAAATTCAAGCACTCTGACCTCACATTATAACTAGACACACAAGAGTTGAGCACTGAACTAGATTTTGATTCCCTATATGCCTTGACACATTAAAAAAAAATGAACAGGAATGCTATGCACCAAATATATCTTAACTGCTTAATATTTTTAATTTTACATGAATCGCCATAAACAAATTTCAATAAATTAAAATATAGAGAACATGCTATCTTACCCTGTCAATATAAATTCCAAGATATCAGAAACATCCTAACTAGTATTTTATATACCACTACCTTTTATTGGTTAAATATAAGAAATGACCAATTGCACAGGTATAAGCTACACCTGACTAAACAGCTAGTGGGAATTCTAGTTCAGGTTAAATAATAATTAACCTCTGAGGGAACCGAATCTGTTTTGCTTCCTTCATCTTCAGTTATCACACAGTCATTACCACTAACCTTATATACACTTATGCTCAAACACATGTCTATTGCTGTTATGGATGCAAAGCTAAGAATCCAGTCCAGAAACAGCAGAACAGCTATCTATGGGATAGTGTTGGCTCAAGTCAGACAAACAACTGCTACAGATAACAGTGCCATGGTTTATTTTGAAGAAAGGCTTCTTTTATTGTAGTTATGAAATGATTCCAAGCCAGTCTGGTGCAGCTGTTAGGAAATTATTTTCCAGAACATCTATGCATATATTCAAAATATTACCAACCATTATCGCATGATCTTTCCATTAATTATCCTTCAGGGTCCAAACCCATTGAACATTTTGGCAAATTATCACTCAGGGCTTATGGTTGCTTCTTAACAAGATTCTTCAAACTCAATACATCCTTCTACAAGGTTCAAGGTTTTTCCACCCTTCAGATATTTAGCTGCTGATACAGAATGCCAGATAACCTTCAACAGCCTTATTCAAGCCCATAGCAAATTCAGAGCATGATAACAAAGAAGTTTTTCTCTGACAGTGAATTGCTCATAAAAAAACACCACCACACTCTTCAAAGCAAAATAAATCAGCTTACTATTAATGAGTAGAATGCATAGTGTCTACTTTTTAAAGGCATTCTTCCAATAAGCACAGAACACATGACTTTGAAATCTGTCCACAATCTAGATTTCTCAAGACAGACAAAAATGGTGTCTGAAAAATCTGCACTACCATCTATGTAACTGATGTTGACCTGCGCCTTTGGTTCAGGGTACCAAAATAATTCTAATTTGACTGTAAATGCATCTAAACCCACATTGTGTACACAAAAATTAAACTGACTGAATGACTGAAAGGTCATTCAAATGCTTATCTCTTTATCAAAAACTTTTTTTTCCTAAGAATCTGTAATACACTCCATTTCTAATCATATCTAGAAATTTGGCTGAAGTAGTAGCAATGGTTTCTCTGAACGTTCAGATAACTCCCTTTTCCAGACCCTAATAGGGCCATGTCACTTGTTCAGGACAGAAAACTGACCAAATCCTGGCATTTCAGCAGAAGAGACAATAAATCTCTGACAGTCAACTCAAAGATCATAAGAGCATTTAGATAGTACTCCTATTTCACACAGGAGTATCATTTTGAATTCTCTTCATGATGTGAGTAGCTAAGCTTTATATAATAAATAAATACCAATGATTTATATATATGAATATTTATTTTTCTGGCCATAAATACACTTTAAGGTAGTAAGCCATCATCTGAGCTTTAAGGAAAATAAATCTACAAGTGAACTATCCCATAAAGAAGCCTGCTGAAGAAACACTATTTGAAACTGGCACAGATTCTACTGTTACTTGAAAGTTAGTACTGTTATGTTTGTTATCAGCATTAGAGAACTGTGTAACTGCAGTAAATTAGGTGCTTTCAATAAAAAGAAGGGAAGAAAAGCTGACATCTGCATTGTTTGGTGCACAGAAATAAGCTATTATACTATTATTCATAACTCAGTTATTATATTACATATGAATCAGATTTTTGCTTTTTCCCCCACTCATCACATCCTCCAGTAATTTTCTCACTGTCACTTTATGAAACTACAGTATTTAACCTTTTCTCCTCTGTAACCCTGCCTAAAATTCAGAAATTCTGAGATCTCTAATTAACAAAATCATTTTCTTCAATTGAAAAAGCATGTTTAGTATTACCACAATCAGTATTACCTGAAGGATAAATGTATGGTAAAACACCATGGAATCAAGTGATTTTCAGTTCTGTATTTCTTACTACCTATGATAAATGGTTTCCCTGCTTAGAACGTAATGTTCTTCTGCTATATGTCTGGTTACTTATCCAGATTCTTGCCTGACATACAGGATTTGTACATCAACATCAAATTGAAAACATCCTTGCCACTCAAGATTGCATAACATTATCAAGGTATTGGTGAATGCAAATGGGAAGTGGTCAGTTTTTGGTTTGAGAGAATATTTGGGAGGGCGGTATAATGGAAAAAGTGGATAGAGTAGTTCTATATCTTCTGGGAACGTCAATCATACACTAATATCTCTTTAAAATCACAAACACAATAGCTATCCTACAGTGTCTGGAATGCAAATGAAGTGAGGGGAAGAGTGTGGGAATAAGCCATGCTTGAAATCTTAAGACTAAGAATCTAGACAAGACTGCCTCATCCCAAGACAAAATACTCACAAGAACATGTCATGAGGCCTTAACATGTTAGGAATTCACAAGATGGTGCTATGAAATTAAATCATCTTTAAAGGAATAGGACATACAGGAAAAGAGATCTCAGCTGATTTTTTGATGTTTGATACAGGACATATTTACCATCAATTACTTTTTAGCATGGAAAGCACAGGTTGGTGTAATTTTTAATATTTTATCCTCCAAGTGCCTTCACTCAGGTTTCAATCCACTGATTTAGTGATTAATTTCAGGAATCAACATCTTCACAAGACAAATATGCAAAAAGATAGCACAGAAATTCATTAGGTATTTTAGAAGTTATTACTAATTTTACTTTTCAGTTGGAACACAGCATTAAGACTGAAGTCAAAGTCTAAGAACATCTTATTTGATGTCTTAGATGAATCATGCTATACAATAGGTGTTCTGAAGTCTCATTTTTAAGAGGATCATCAGTGCGAAAGCTCTTAATACACTGCTTTACTCTGTCAAGATTTCTAATACCTCCAGCTACACTGCCTGATATGCCTCAAGGTAGATCTTCCTTGTCTCACACAAGGAAACACACAGAGCATCATAATGAGTGCATGAGAGACTGACATCCATAAGGTGCTGTCTGTGAAACATTTCTCTAAAGTCTGATTATACCAGGACCCAAGCATAACAGTCACAGTTAATGATGTCAGCTGCCACAGCACTGTGCCCCAGGCATTCCTCTCCAAGGTCATTCAGCAGTGGTTGGCTTTTTTTTTTTCTTCACAACATGTTTATTGTTGCCCTTAAGCAGAAATGTAATTATATCTGTCCACTGCATCCAGGCTTTTGAGAATGCATAATAAAAGTCGGTAAACATGAAACCTCAAAATGAGCAATCCTTAACACCTACAACCATACAACACTTCTGTTGCCCTTCTAAAAATTAAAATCTCACCTTTATTATTTTTTTCCATTTTAGGTCACTTATGGCAAAGATCACTCAAAACTACACCTCCCTGGAATGAGGAGTAATATCTAAACCTAAAAATAAGGCTTTACAGATTGACAGTTAAACAGCAGGTATACATAAACTGTAGGAATTCAAGGTCTATCAGTGACTGGAGGCTAATACAGAAAGGCTTACTATTGCAAAAATTTGCATTTGAAAAGGGAAGTGAGAGGGGGTCTACAGTCACAGTGAGCATACAATTTGGAAAAGACAGTTAAGTTATGTGATCATCAAAATAACTCCTGTGAGGAACAAACAGCAAAATTTTACCAGGTCACCACACTCCAGAGCAGAATGTCTTAAGGCAATTGTTTCAGGTCTTGCTAAGAGCAAATGCAGATAAACACAGAGCCTCCCCGTCTCCCATCCCCAGATAATTCAAGGAAAGAACTAATAATCCACAGAGTCCTATTCTTAGAAGTAAACTCAGCTGGAAATATAGGAAAGAAGAGAGCTTTTTCTTTTACTTGTAATTTTGGTTACATTCCTGTGACATTTCTATTTAGGTCTTCAAAGAAGTGCTATGAAGAATTTACAGTCTGCTTCTCTATCTAGAGAGATTTGTGCTTTCAAAGTTCCATTGCTGCCTACCTAATAAGAGTGCTCTGAATGTGCATATAAAATACAAAAATATTCAAGCCACGGCCTATTTGTTTTTTAAAAGAAATAATTATTTTACATCCTATTTCTGTATAGGAAAGGGTTTCAGAGCAAAACACACCCTAGACAATTAACAACTGTGGCTAATTCTTACCAGCACTTCAATCAGCTCTAAATGTCTGACAGCACATGTGCTCAGCCTCGGGGCTTTCAGTTAACAGTACGAGGGAAGTATGTTGCAACTACACCAGCAGAAACTTCAAAATTTTTCTCAGCTGTGGAAATAGATAAGGCATAGATACCCCCCCCCCCCCCCCAAAAAAAAAAAAAAGGGGGGGGGGGGAAAAAAGATTTTGTTCAAACCACAGGAAGTCATCAAGATGAAGAAGCATGGTCTGGATGCTGAATCTCACTAATTGGCCTATACAAGTCAGAACCAGCATGGAAAAGAAACAGCACAGAAACCACTGTTCCAACTCCAGCACGTGCGCTCTTACGCTCAGCAAAAGGAGGAAGTCCATGGTTGCAATGTTCTTGTGCACATGCGAGAAAAATTCTGACAGACAATGCTATCCTCTAAAGAAATTGAGAAAAAAACACCAGTGAAGACAGAAGTCATGCTTGCTTTCTCACTGGTAACACCGCAAGGTCATTATAGGCTGTAACATCAAAGTGTTTGCCTAGCTTTTTCTTCGCATAGTTTTCCCTGATACCATCCTGGGACAAGAATGTTTCTATTAATAATATTTAGACACTTATGTTCACCTCCAGCCTCTTTGTTCCCTCATGACATTTCCTGGAAGACACTTCCTTTGCTATCTAAGGCCTATTTTTGATACTTAGGTAAGGTGTGCTCCTGTTTCTGAGCAAAATGCAGAGCTGAGAAAACTATGACAAAGTACATATGCCATGTAAGATAGAAGTTTGAGTTTCTTTTAACTAGTCTCTTATTTTCTCTCTAATAATCACCACCTCTGAAGATATTTTTTGATTTTTTTTATCTGTACTTTTATTTCCTGTTCTCTAATCATATTACATGTGGTTATTCAAATGAATATTATTTGCATTAAAAAAGGGGGGGACATGGTATTTTGTTAATGGGTCAAAATTTCAAACAAAACTTCCAGAACAGCCAAACAGTTCCTGTTTTTTTGCAAGTTCAGTGAAAAGTCTGCCTGACCAGCACCGTAAGTCCACAGGACAGCTGCCAAGGCCTTACTTGCAAGTTACTCAAAACTTTTGTTTCAATTGAAATTTGTTGAGTGGAAGCAATACAAAGGAAGAGGTATTATTTTCCCAGTTATTGAGAAGTGATCAGAAAGGACAAAGAAAAAATAGATATGGAAATACTTAGTGACAGACTCTACTAGTCTGATATTGGACAGATTGAGATATATCCATGTATCTACCTTTGGTATTCTACTGGTATCTTGTATTTGAATTTGGCATGCTCCAAATAAGCAATTGTGACAACTTCAGAAGTTCAACTTTATATTCTGTCCACTTCATAACGTCAGCTTTGCCTTCACTACAGAGGATACATAATAGGTTCACAATTCAGCACTGAATGAGAGTAAACTGACAAGACAAAAAAAGCTATCATGAGTCACGGTAATCTGTTCATAAATGCAAACATGAAGCTCTTCTCACATGAAGCTGTGGTGCTTTTTAAAGGTGCATGACCAAAGCAGCTCCTATATTAGTCTTCAGAGACCCCTAAGGGTCTCTGAGAACCCTAGAAGTTACACTGAACAAAGCACCACAGTCAATCTTACTGATGAGAATGGAAGTAAAGTGGCCAGCAAAATTCATAATACTTTAAACACAATATCCTCAACCCATCTTAAAGACATATATATATATATTCAAAGAAATATATTGACTTTAAAATAGCATCAGACAAAAATATGAGCTTGAAATTTCACCAAGAGGAGTAGATTGCATCTTACGTTATGGAAACATACACATTAAATCTGTGCATATTGAATCCTTCCTTACATACACTACTTAGTCTCAAAATCATTTTATAAAGATAGCCAGGCTGTTTGGACTTGTGTTCCTTCTTTCTATTCAATGACAAAAATTAAAAGGTAAAACTCCAACTAAATTACACTATGGTACTATATTATTTGAGTAAACCCACATTCTGTACACATCCTCTGAGATGAGGGCGTTTGCAGGAGTGGCACAGCCAAATATTATCATTATGCACTTCATTGCATTAGTGCTTGGATGTAATGTATTAAGATTCAGGCAAAGCACTTTGTTACTTAAAACACTAATCCAAAAAAAAAAATTCAGCAGTTCTTACAGAGATCCATTTAAAAATGTGAAAGTTGAATTAATTCCCCTACAATTCTTCAAGCTGCTTATAGCTTATAAGCTATAGCCCTGGAAGAAAGTGAAATATGGGTATGAAAGTTATTATTAAAGAATATTTTTGTAGATACTGACAGGTTTGACATCTTCATACATACAACACAGTATATTCTGAGCACATGCTAATTTATTTTGTATTGTCAACCATATGTAATTATGTTCACCAATGGCAGCTCTTACCCTAAAGTTACTTGAGGTCCATCCCCACCAGAACTTCATACCCTTCCTACAATTTAAGTATTCTTTCTCCCCCTTACATGACAAGCATCACAACACATTTGAAACATGAGATTTAAACCAGGACAAGAAGAAAGCTGTCCCTTAAAACAGGTAAAAACAGAGCTAACATTACAGTCCACATTATAGGCTAACCTTTTAGGATGTCAGAATTAAAATGGAGCGTGGCTAGTGAAGTTCAGGATGAGTGAGAAAATTAAGCAATTTTGCATCAACATTGTCTCAGAATTAGTTTGTCATTTCTTTTAATGCATACTTTTTAAATAATCTTCTTTAACCTCTAACAGCCTACATCTGCAGACTGCAATGTCATTGTGTTACACACCGTCGAAATAAATTTCTTATATCACAAATACTCTAGCAAAATATATAAAGCTCTACTAGTAAATGATTCAGAAAAAAAAAAAAAAAAAGGTGAAGCCACCTATTAACTTCTCTTTAATGAATTCCTAGAGGTGTTTCTTAAAGTTTTTCCATCTAAAATGTTAAACGACTTTGTGCAAATTATGGAGGAGAGGATCCAGGGGCCCTTCCTCTAGGGACATAACATAGTCAGTGAGTTTGTCTATACTAAGTGGTTTAATTTGAATATCCTACCTCAGGATTTCTGAGAACAGATGGCAAGGAAGAACAGCTTTTTTTCTATGAGTCCAGCAAAAACAATTGAACCCTGATATGCAAAGAGTAACAGAATGTGTAAATCCACCAGGTGACAGTTATAGACTGTAACAGTTTGGAAGACATAAGACTACTCTAATGGATAAGTAAGGGAAGAGTAAGTAAATTAATGATAGACAACAAGATTAAAGAATGGCCTCACTCCTTCCGGCACTGAGGGTTACCTATCAATGTTAATTAATACAAAACAAGACATTCAAACAAAACAAACAGTAAAAAGGTAAAATAGTGAGATAAAAAGCTTAACAGTAAGTATTCTAAGTACTGAAGAGCAAATACTAAAATTCCTGAAGTTACTAAAACATATGGTGTTCTTCCATCTGAAGCTGTATTTTGCACTGCACATGAAAAAAACTACTTAGTAAATGCAAACAAAATATTGCCACAGACTGAGGAGGGATGATATTACCTTAGAAATATGCATCAATATATATATTTTTAATTGCATATCCATTCATGCATTTAGTTGCAGAAACATATGAAGATGTATGGATTGCCTTCCTCCAGAATTACTGGTCAATTGAAAAGAAACATTATCAAGTTGGGGTTGCTTGCAATATAAAGAAATTTAGAGAAGCTAAATTTAGAGAAGCTAAAGCTTCTAAAGAAGCTGAAAATAAAATCACCCTTAGTGAATTACTAACAGCTAGGACTAACTGAACAATGTTAGCCATAATGAATTTAAGTAACTGTGGTTATGTAGAGGTAGATAATCTGCAGTCCTAGGACCATTACCACCTTACTCCCTTACTGCACATTAATAAAGACAAGAATAAAAGAAAGCATGTATACTAGTCTTTACTTCAAAAGATAAAAGAAGTAAAGACATCCCACTCCTGTTAATGGAACACTGAAAACAATTAACCTTGTACTGCATTAATGAACTGTTGGATTTGAAACATCTGAACTAAGTAATAAAGATGTTTTCAACCTCAGTGAAGTCAGGCTATGTTTTTCAACTGTACCTGTAAGTGTAATTTTAAACTATGACTAAGATGATATTAGAACATAGGAAAAGTACAATAAAAATGAGAAAACTGTCAGTGGTATAGTTTACAAGTATTCATGTGGATTAGTGCAAGGAATAAAAGGTACAAAAGATTTAGTTAGACTGTTTTCCTTCTAAAAAAGAAAACATTTTATCAATTATTAGTCTTTTATTGTATGAAAGTCAACCAGCCTGGAAACATTTTATTGTAAACATATTTATATGAACTAATAAAGCATTAAATGTTTAACTTTTTTATTAAAAAAATGTGCATTCTGTACTTTAGCAATTTCTTTACAGTAAGCTTCACTTTTGAGCAACTGTTCAGAAATCATTCAGACTGATAACAATAATTTGACAATAGCCATTTTACTGTCCTATACCATTATTTGTGAACTACTATTGGGATTCATTTTTAATCACTAACCAACTGCTATGTTGATTTCAAATAAGAGTAATGACAAGGCATAAGATGTAGATCAGATACGATAGCTATCTTAACCAAATAATTCACAAAAAAATACATGAACATCATAAAAAATGACTGTCACAGATGAAAACTTTGGTTCTTTCATATCCCTTTATCACAATCTGTGTTCTTCAGCATGAATCATTTAAGCATGACAAATCAAAATGCTTAATATTACCCAAAGTTGTACACTGAAGTAGCCAAGAGCTAGTACTCTTACATTTCTTCTGTCATCTGCTTCAGTGAAAAAACAAGCAAATTTTTTTTTTAATGTTACTGTCATTGGTTGGTTTCTGATGCAAATCCAAGTGCGATTATATGCAGACTTCTGGTTTGAGGAACAAAACTGGCAAAGCAACAAATGCTTAATTCACCTTGTTCATCTGGCTGTCTAACAACATTGATTAAAACACTTAGCTCTAAGGGTTCTTCAAATGCAGTGAGAATACCACTTTTTTGGGGGGGGGGGGGGGGAGGTCACAAATGAGGTTTTCAGTATTTGTCTGGTTACAAAATAGTTACTGCTCTATTCCATCAACTGTGCTGTGGTGCACCTTTATAATATGTTGTCAGTATGCAGTGTAGTAGAAGTTGCATATTCCTAAATAATTTTGGTCTTAATTAGCATGCCATCAGACATATATAGGGCATTACAGAGGATCTGTCTCTTTGAAACTTATCTGCAAACATTTTACGTTGAGTAACCAAAATAATATGCTAAAAATAATCCCCTTCTTTCATCACAGTTATGGAATTTTGCACAACCGTTCTACACTGGCATTAAAACAGCACTTCCACTGACATCATAACCACTCAGGCACTTGTACTGACATTGTAATGACTCCTCTGGGGCTGTTACCATATCGATGGAAGTATGAGAGACACTTCATTGACACTCTAACAGCTCCAGTGCCTGGAATGCAATGGTAATGGCTCCTCTGGGGCTGTTACCATGTCAGGGAAAATATATATGAGATACTTCCGTTGATGCTACAAAAGCATTTACACCAATATCAGAAGTAAACCCACAGAAAATTGGCAACAAAACTGAAATTATCAAGCTAAACAAACAAAAAAAATAAATAAAAAAAGAAGTGCACAAGGAAGACAGATATTTTCAGGAAATGGGCATTTGTTTCAACTTCGCTGAAACACTCATACATACAAATACCAGAACTAGACAACAAATAAACACACATCCCTCCAGTTAAGAAGTTGGCAGACAAATGAAGTGTCTAAAATTGCTCCTCATCCATAAGATAGTAATAAAGGTATTGACCCTTTTTGAATTGCACTTAAAATGAACTTAAGGTTACTTCTGTAGTCAGTTATGTTCCCTTAACACTTCTAAAAAAAATAAAAGCCACTACACTACAAAAAACACAGTTGTTCCTTTACACTAATTAAGAACATATTTTTAAATAGTATTCAGACTCAAAACTATGGAATATATACAGTGCTCATACTATGAACATAATCTGCCATGGTTCTTGGTCTAGAGTCAAATAAATACTTGAAGATTTCTTAAGAGAAGTAACAAAGGGTTAGAAATCAAAGTAAGTACTTTTCATTCTATGCATTTTTCATGGTATACTTGAACAGTCTGGCAAGTGCTAATCCTTCAAAACTCAATGTTCATGGGAAAATTGCTGATGTAATGAATTTATTATCTGAGGCCGCAAAGTAATTAGCGATCCATGAGCAATTTGTTAAACTAAATTAACAAATCCAATTAGCTTTGACCAGCTACATATAACTAACTACAACCACAAATTCTAATTACTATTCGGAACCCCCCCCCCCCCCTTTTTTTCCCCCCTCTTAGCATCCACTCCATGGGCTAAAATTTGCCATTAGGAGAACCCCCTTTAATAGACTGATCCTGCAAGAATTGCTTTTGTAGCCTGTACAATATTGCCAGGATCAAAGACCTAGTGCTGAAGTTCCATGTTTATAACCTAGGAGATTTCCAGGAAATGTCTAGGAAAGTTCACAAGAGGTGATAAACACAATTCAATGTTGAGTTAGAACAGGAAGGACAGCACTCTAGGACTTATCAGCCATCAGAATCTTTTATCACACATACACATGATGAAATGAAGAAATCCCGTACTATAAAGAAGAAATGACCATTGACATAATTTCTTCGACTTCTTTCTTATAGATTATTTCCAGACAGCAACTCTGCCATGTAAAAATGAAATTTTTATATGTTAATTTCAAAACAGTGTATTTTAATTCTTGTAATTGTAAAATATTTCCCACATATTGACTTTAGAGTTTGTTGCAAAAAATCTGTATTCAAGACAATTGTTCATATAACTGAAAAGTGTGATTTCCTATATATGCTGGAATGTTTGTGCATGCAACACAGAAGCAAAACATTACTGAAAAGTAACTTATTAAAAATATAGAAATAGCACCTCACATCGTAATATACTAGTACCTCAGATACCACTCACATTTTCCTGATGCAAGCAGGAAATAATCCTTATTAGTAGGATGTCTAATAATCCTTATTAGTAGGATGTCTAATAATCCTTATTAGTAGGATGTCTACATTTGAACTCCACTGCACTTTTCAATTCAATTCTTCTTTTGCTTAAAATTTACCTGTAAACTTATTTAAAGTTTTTTTTTCGGTGTTATGCAAGAAAGTTGGCCTACAAGATTATCTTGTGAAACATACCATTAAATATTTTGACCTCTGAGGGAAGTCATCTTTGAGATGCCTAGAGAAGCCCACATTGCAGTGAAGAGACAAAACTGCTATGTTGTGATTGAATTGTAACATCTTCAAGCCTGTTGAAGCTGACAGTAATTTTCACACACCAGACTATAACAGCAGTCAGAGAAATAAAAGACAGACAGCCTTAACCTGGAAATAAAACATCTTACAAGGGAAAAGTCACTAGAAATACAGAAGACATCTGAAGAAAATTTGGGCAATAGTTTAATTTAAATGTGTGAGTTATCAGCATTCATGAAGGACAAAAGCAACAGCTTTATTACATCTGCATTTTGTAACAGTTTCATATGAAAATATGAAAGAATATGAAACTACAAATGAGTTTTGTAACTAGCCAGAAGCTGAAAATTGGGTCATCCTTCAAACATAAAAACTTGCTATAATTCTGTAATTAGAAATCTGCACCCCACTCCCCCAGACAGAATACTGACTGCAAAAAATTCACACATAAAGCCGTCAAGACAGTTGCATTTTGCTCTGCAACAGAAGCTTCATAATAAATAAATAAATAATAAGTCATTGGTACTACAGGAATTAGCAGTAAAGATTAGATTACAAGCCTATCAAGTCCTTGGCTTTATCAAAAACCTTTGCTTGTAGTACAGGTGGGGTCAAGATGACCAAAAAAAAAAAGAAAAAAAGAAAAAAACAGAAGGAAAATCAATTTGTAGTTTGTGAGAACAGTAACTGTCTGAGATACAACGTGCTTATTGCTCTGAAACTTATTAGATACAGGAATCCACATATTGAGCAAATATGATTGCTAGGAAGAAGAATTTTAAATTTATAAACATATGCAAAAAATAAAATAATATACTGAGGATAAAAACACTTCCAACAAATTCAGAGCTGATGGGGAGGAATAGCCGGAACAGTGCTAGGAATCCTCAGGGCAAGGCTAGAAACGGAGCACAAAACCCAACACTTGAGGGTTGTCAGTCCCAATAATATTCTGCGACCAGTATTTGACTGCAGACTGGACTTCGATGCAAGTGAGTTATTGTTACATTAATATCTAGACTACATGAAATATTACTGAAAAACATTTCACTAAATCATTAACAAGCACTTCAGTTCAGGGAAGAATTTAAGCACATGCTAGAACTTTTTTTTTTTTTTTTTGTCAACAAACTTGACAAAAACCAATATGACTTCAGCAAGTAACAAAAGCTAAAGACAAATTCCTTGATGGGAACAGATCAGTAACTTTAGGAGAATACGGGGAAACATTAGAACACTTGTTTGAGGAAATGATGAATTTTAATGCCTTCCCAAATCCCTTAGTTAATTTCAGTGTAAAGACAACTAAGAAAGTTAGCTTTAAAGCATACACAGCTAACAACAGCAAAACATACAGTAAACCTGTACCTGAAAAGCATTTCCTTGCTCACATCTAAGTAACAGCATAAAATCACAAGGCCAGCCTGCCCAGTAGGGAGAAGTCACCCAAGCACACCACAGCAGCAGCTGGTCCTCAAAGTCCCTGGGGCCCCACAGAAACGTTTCTGTGGGGAAACGATAGCCAATGCACATGATACAGTCTGAGAAGTAAGGTGATAAGACAAAAAGGACAGAGGCCACACCCTCACCACAACAGTCATAAATTCCCAGAGAAGTTACCCAACGCTGACCTCCCCGTTTTCCCCAAAAGACACCAAACTGAGTCACCATACCATTAGCAGCAACAAAGCAGTAAGGCAAAGCGGTATTCTTCTTCACAGCGTGCTTTCCTGTGGTGTCACAAGCTGAAGTTCTCCTTACAGCCTGTGCAGGCTGCAGAAATGCTGCTATTTTGCCTAGGCCTAGCAGCATGGCCCCGTCCCGCTCAGTGCTTTCTGGAAACTTCTACTGCAGAGCATAGTGAGATAACATGACAGCAGGGCACATACCCTATTACGCATAAGGGGAATCAAGGGGGTTTTCCTCAGACTTTGTTAAGCCCTTTTGAACAGTAGAAAAGGAGGGAAATAATTTGACCTCACACTTACCAGGTGAGGCAGATAATAATACAGAGCAGCTGTACAACATATGGCCTAAGTATCTCCTGCTGTGCCTCGCTGGCATTGAGATAACCAAATGCTAGTGGTGTTTTGTTGAAGAAAACTTCTGCTTTTTTTCATAAGAAAAAACGCTTCAAATTGTAACTTTACTGAGAAGTTATTCCTCAGTGCTCCAAGTAAGTCTGTGTTGCAATTTGTTAGTAGTGTGGTATAAACACTTTTCAAGTATGGTATTGTTGTGTTGTTAATTTATACAATGTAAGTGCTTGTTTTCCTACTGCTTGTTGAAGTTAAAAGTTGTGGTTCTGACCTGGAACTGACCAAGTTGCTTGTAGAAGCTTTCCCCGTTTTAGAATTTTGCTTTTTAAAATAGCATTAATGTTGCTCTGGAGCCCTGCAGGGGAAGGGGATTGACGGGGCAGGTGTCACGGAGGAATGTGTGTAGCTTCCCTGAAGGGATTCAGGGATTGTTAACACAGAAAATGTGTTTACTAGCTAATTAAATCTATAATATAATACCACGTTATGAGATGTCTAGCAGAAAATGGCAATACAGATGGTTCTAAAAGTCTGATCAGTTCAAAAAAAGCTTTGTATACTTACTGTTTTTCTAACATAAAGAATTTAAGTTTAAAAGAAAAAATGTGTCTAAATACACCCATAGTTATACAAGAGAAGAATAAGAAGCTAGGGAGATGGGGCATAAAACACTTCTTTCAATAGTTTCTTATTTTCATAATGCTAAACTTTTTGTGCACCTGTTTTGCGATATGTCAGAATAGCTCTTTCTGTAAAATACCTCAAAGAAAAGCTCTTCTCTAATCACTCAGATTTCTTTCAGTTTGTGTTATATTTAGGGAGGTGGGGGGTGGTAAGTACATTCAGGTTCTTCTGTGAGGTTGGGGGGAGAATGTTGTGCTGGGTACTTAAAAAAAAAAAAAAAAAAAAAAGGCTTGACCTAGGTTGTGTGGTGAGGTTTCTTTCATGGTGGTTCCTGTGTGCTTGTAGTTATGGTTTGGTTGGTTACAAGAATGCAGCCTCATGTTAAAAAGGAATTATTTTAATTCTTGATTGATTTAGAGTTCTTGAAGTAAAACTAGATTTTTTATTTTTATGTGCAAGGTGAAGAAATGAAGAACTAAACATCTTGTTTAGTCAAATATTTATTGTTTCTTGGGGGCTTCAATGTTTGCTATTGATAGACTTCTAGTAGGCAAAGTTGGCTTTCTGGATGGGGGGGGTATCTAAACATAACTTTCTATCTAGGAAAGTTGGGCATTCACACGAGACTAAAGCTGTTCTGAATTTATCTCCCGTGACTATAAAATGATACAATTCTAAAAACTCAGAAGTTAACTTAAAGTACATAAATTGTTTTTTAATACGTGGTGGTGGGGAAGCTGCTCTAACTCAATGGCAAGCTTGTCTGTCTGTTCATTACTTACTTAGGAGTTCATCTTTCAGGAAGATGATAAAGTCTTGCGGGTACTGATATTATTAATGTTAATGGAATATAAGGAGTTCTATTTAGTTTAAGGCTGGATATTGTATAAATATTGATGTTTATCTTTGTAATACAAATCTATACTGTTCCATGTTATATACTAGTCATTTCATTTTAATAGAGCGGTGGTGTTTAATTGTACAATACTCAGATAAAGATATACTATTCAACGTATGTCTGACAGTTTGTGGTCTGCTGGTGTATTTCTCTTAACATCCACTTGGTTCTTAGATGGGCAGGCTCTTTAAGAAAGGTTTTCAATTTTTTAATTTTTGTTATTTCTGTTTCAAACTGGATATAGCTCAGTGGATCACATTTGATAACATGATAACAAGCGATATCTTAAGGAAAATACAGTGCTAATAAGTTTACTTATCACCATGCAATTCTGTAATAGCTTTTGTATGTTATTAGTATAATAAACAAAAATATGAATCGCTTAGAGAAATAAGTACCATTTTATTTTCACAGATAAGTCATATTATGCACTAGTAAAAAGTTTATATCTTCATAGCATCCTGGTCTCTTATACTTTGCCTTGTATCCCACTGTAACCTGACTGTTTTCAGGTTCGAATATTTATTTTAGATTGCAATACTAGTATACTGTTAATTCAGGTATACTGTTATTTCAGTATACTGTTAATTCCTTTCTGCTCTTGCTGCATTTCTTTCATGGCTGTTTATTAATGTATGTGTACATTCTTTTCAGGCACAAAACAAGCATCTACACAGTAGGTTAAGCAAGAAAGTGATGCAAACATTAGCACGTTTATAACTGTCATTCCTTTATTTTCCATGCAAAGATGAAGACGTAATCCCTGCAGCAAAAGTCTGTGATTCTCTGCCAGCTGGCTGCCTGCCTTAACTTATGGGAATAGTAATAAATGAAGCCCAAGCAAATAGCCACCATCTGGGTAAAGCTCAAGTGAGCTTGGTTGGACAAGGCTCCAGGGTCATGTAAATAAAATGGACTTTAATGTTAAGATACATCTGTGAACATACAATTCCTACTTTATAAACTGTCTTGATTCAATACAGGTGCAGAAAGTTGGCAGTGTTTATAAACTAGATATAATCTAGAGATTTTTAAAGATGTTTTTCATGTGTATAAACAGCCATCTGATTCCAATCTTTCAAATCAGCCTTGAAAACAGAAAGACACTTAAAATAAATAAAAGGAAGTGAGCGTGGAGCAATCATATAAATAATGAGTTCTACTGTGCTTATTCATATGTGTTGTTTCTCTTCTGCTTCTATCAATATGAAATACTGATGTTTTGTTATAACTAAGAATTGCATTGATTAAGATTAAATACAAACATGTTACATTTATGCAATCAGGTAATTGGAGAAGTATGTGTGTTTTTAACAGCTAAAATGTGATGTAGTATTTAAAAGTCTTTCATTTTGAACTCTTTGCTTTTGTTGACTCTGGATATCTTTTTCTATCCCTCATTACAGAAATTTAGATACAGTGTTTTACCCTTTCTCAACCCATCCAGTCTTTTAAACTTGTTTTTGGATCTAATTCAGTAGAAGACTGAGAAGATAGATAACTGTTGCTGAAGCTAATATAATGCTTGATTCTTGGCATGTTCAGTCACTTAGTCACAGTTACCTTATTTAACACTGTGCTGGATGTTAAATGTCTTTGAAAGAATTAGTTTGTATATCCGTGTATCACATTAGCAATCTTACCGGACTCTTTGGTTGCAGTTCTGAGTTGTCAGATTATTGTTTTGGTTGTTTGATGGCCTTATTATGTATACAAAACTACTCGGCATTGTATAGTTTCTCGCTAGTATGGATATTCATTTGCAATTTTGTCTTTTTGTGTATGCGCGTTGCATATGCAAGTGCTGCATCTTCAGCAAGAAGGAAGGGGTGTTTGGAATGTGGGGGAAGCCTGCACCAGTAAGTCAGTGGCATATTGTGGCTGATTCAAGTATTAGTAGCCTTTTAAAAAATATGAAAGAAGTTAAATTCTTAGTTCACAGCTTCATATTAAAACTCCTTTCACAGATGCTGACAGTATGGTTGGATCCATGGGCAGCACCTTCTGATTTGCTGTTTCTGTGTCTCTGCCCCCATACTACTGCTGTACTTGCCAAGTAGATTTCCATTTATGCTTATTCATTTTTGTGTATCTGTTCAGCACCTTATACCTGCACTGAAACTTATTCTTGTTTGTATGTTCAGAAGAGACAAGGGTATTTCTGCCAAGTACAGTTAAGTTCTATAGCACTATGTAATCACTGAGTGCCACCGCTGCTGGACTTTCAATGTATTCACCCTTTGCAGTATCAGAACTGAGATGTAAGTAAGAACTCATGTGGCTCATAAACAGCAACTCTTCCAGCTGAAATAAAGGGATCACCCCTTTCATTGAGTCAGTGGGAGCTGTGCTAAGCTTCTCTGCTGGAAGTTACTCTTTGCATCTTGCAAGAGACTGACTTAAAATCATTCCTTTGAGGACAGCTGGGGTGAAGGATTTGTTTGGGAATTAAACAGATGCCCCTCAAAGCTATGTACTTCTCTTTAAAATCCAGTTACCATAACAACTGTACAATACTTTTGCTCTCAAACAAAGAACTTTTTTTAAATTTTTAAAAAGCTTGCACTCCAGGAGTGAGGCTGATTTACCTTCCCTGAGGAAACTAACCAGATGACATGCAAAATGTCAGGGAGTGAGAAATACAAACCAGAGCTATAAAACCACATTAGAAATAAAATACCTTATGTGAAACTATGCTTTCTGAGTTCTTAACGTTTTTTGATGAGATGATTAAGTTGAACTGTACTGTTAACAATATCAAGGCAGTATCAATAGGATAGATTATTATGGAAATGGTTTTGATAGATTATAAGGAATTGGACTTGATGATCCTTCTGGGTCCCTTCCAACTCGGGATATTCTAGGATAAAATATGAAGGGATTGAATGCCGGACCCTGGTATCTTCAGGCGTGTGTCATCATTAAGTCATCATGTAGTCATCACTAAGAAACCTATGGATGCCACACTTCCAACAGTATCATAGTAGAGGATGTACAGTGTCAATTGGCAATGCAATACAATAATGATTGGTGTAGCTTACACTGAACTAGGAAAGTCTATATGCAGTAATTAAGGGGATAGATTCTTATTACCCACTGACAACTGAATAACAGTTGCAATTTTATATCCTCCTCTGCATTATTCTTCCACTTCTACGTTATCTTTTTCACCTTTTTATAGTACATATGTGATCAATTATTGGCTTAATCTAATAGAGTTTTCAAGTGGTAATAATGGCAATACTATAATGCCTCAATGCTATTGTCCAGTGAACAGATTTTGTTGTCATAATATAATTCCAAGGTGTCACAAGCATACTGTGTTAGTCTTAATATGAGAAGTCAAAAAATTGTTTCAATATGAATTTTTGTGTGAGTTGAGAAATAAGTTATTCCTGGACATTTGTGGGGGGGGTGGGGTGGGGGGAAGCTGTGTGTTAGTTTTTCTAAATATAATATGTTGTACCTCAGCAAAATTAGGTCCTTGAACTGGGAAAATGAAATTACACTAGTAAGGAAGCCAAAGCAAACCTTGTCAGTTCTTTCTTTCCCCTCTTGCCTGTCGGGTGATGTTAAGAGTTCATTGCTTCTAAATCAGGCATTGCTATTATTTATCTGAATAATTACTCCTTAAAAGAACCAAGTTCAGATCAAATGGGAGGCAGCAGACCTGCTTATCTGAGGAAACCAAGAAGTTGCAGGTGACAGGAGAAAAAAGCGTGTTTTTTTTTTTTTTTTTTTTTTTTTTTTTTTAAGTAGCAGTTACATCACTGATGGGTGTTTCATTACATATTTGCATTCATTGCTGAGGTTTTGCTATTTTTGTAGTTCAGAGACAAAATTAGATGTTTGAATATATGTGATATTTTCAAGACACTGACTTTTCAGCATCAACCCCTGTTAAGATACTCAGTTAAAAACAGAATGTGCAGGCTGCTTCACATTTGTGAGCTGTATGCTGGTAGGATGTTAGCTCCTAGTTGAGCAGCTAACCATAGTTTTAAGTGATGAGTTCTCTACACAACCAGTTCATGGAACCTGAATGTTCTTGCAGACTAGATAAATACTATTGTTGCTTTTGTTTTTTTTGTTGTTTGTTTGTTTTTTCCTATTAACAGGAGATGATCCCTAAGTCATTAGATCCCTTTAAAATAGACACTAAACATGTCATTCTTGCATGCAAGTGTATGTTCTTAAATATTCACATGAACTTCCTTTTGATTTGTAAAATACCGTGTAAACATTCTAGAATAGCTTACTAATATCTACTTTGCTGGATATGTTTGTCATGGACTTTTATATGTTTACATTCTTTCATGTAATTGGCATTGTAATTCTGAATGTTCATACATTATGTATAGAAAAGAGCTTTTTTGCTTAATGCAGGTAATTCTATTTATGCCTAATAGCTTGCAAGTAGATGTTCTAGATATTAGAGTACTTAAGTCTACAAAAGAAAATTTTAATTGCCATTTAATTAACTCTTAACTAGGTTAATCAACAAATGTATGATTAAGTAATCATTACTTCTTTCCAAGTCTCGTTGCTGCTAATAGAATTCAGAATGAAGAACGTGAGTTAAGAGTTGCTATGCCACTTGAGAAAGGTGTGGAACCATAGTGCACTTCAGGTGTCAGTTCTAACTATAACTGGAACAAGGTGATTATGTAATGTACAGTTCAATTTTGTGTGAAGAACTTATTTTAACAACTTATGTTGTCACAAAGGCTTATTATGTTGAATAAAAGCAATTGAGTTAAAAATTACTAGGACTGCCTGTGGAATAAAAGAGCACATAAAAACAGTTTCTGCTATGCATGTATTTAGAGTTCTGTTTCAATCATTTAAGTTAGTCTCTCTAGTGTTTACTTCAGAGGTCAGTGAGTATGGAAAGCTGAAATGAGTATATTCCAACTCTGATCTGTAGCATGTTATAGTGACTAGTGATAAGTTTTTTACACCACTGATGGGAGGGGTGTGTGTGAGAACTTTTTTCATGTGTATTCATAATCTCACTTTACACTTCATTATTCTGCATTTATACTCATCTACAGAAGAATTTTATATATTTTTTGTACTTTCAGTGCTCTCCTTCTCTCAGTATCCATGATTATCTTTTATTGACTGGTAAGGAGATTTCCTACAGAGCTTTATTTTAGTGAGAAGAAGTAGTAATCACTTTTGCAGAAAGCAAACACTGTCAACTAACTTTGCCTGAGATACTTTGAGCAGAATCAGGCTTATGTGTGTTATTTTATAATACAAATACAAAAAAAAAAAAAAAAAAAATACAGATGCTGAAAGTAGCACTTACTCAGTAATGTGAAGACACGTGGATGCCTGACTTGCACTGGTCGGAAGGCTTTGCTGGGTTATATAAGGCTTGATGGCTTCAAATCTGCATTTCTAATAAATTTAATTACCTTGAGATCAGAAGTTAAGTGCTACTTCTGTTTGCTGTGGAAGTCATTAGCTATTTTCACTGCATCTTTGCTAACCCATGTACCCCTGTTTAAAAGTCTCAATCTAAGACAGTCTCAGTCTTTGGTCTGAGAGTTGCTCTATTGAATTAAGCTCCACAAGAAAAGAATGTGCTTACATTTCCCTTTCGGTAAGGGAACAACTGAATGTATTTATGGTCTTCCATTAACGGGTATGGTAATAGTATGCTACTTTTGGAAAAACAACTTGAAGAATTATAATGAAGTCCAGAAGCCTTTAAACTTAGGCTGAGGAGGTCTAGTAGAAAACTTTCTACTGCTGTGCTTCAGGTGAAACTGCTAAGTCTTGGATAAGTTACCAGGGTAGGTAACAAAGATTACTATTGCCTTCCTCTGTTCAAGACTGTTTTTATTCATACTTGTCCTTTTAGAATATGACATTTTTTTAGTGGATATTAAAAAAAAAAAAAAAAAAAAAAAAAAAAACACCTCCCTCTTGAAGAATGGATCTTTACCAAAATGTCAATACATGCCTAACTTTTTTTCCCAGTAACAAACTTGATCATTCCTTCCCTGTATTTAGATGTCTATATAATCATATCTTGCAGTTTCTTGCAGGCAAGCTACAATATCTGCATTCTTATATTCTGATGTACTTTCATATCCATGAAGAATTGACTAGGAAGAACTGAACAATTAATAATAATAATAAACATTTAGTAAATAATCTTTTTCAGATGAATCTGGTTTATAGAATATTAGTAAGTAAAGTTTTATGCCTTTGAAGCCTGATTTATTTATTTTACTTATTACATTTTAATGAATGTCATATGATTACACATTAAGGTACATCAGATTTCTGAAATGGAAAGAGGTATTCCATTCAAACTAGTGATTGTGATGCATCTGAGCAATAACATCTAACATAAACATAACTTCCAAGTTATTTTACTATTTCAGATAGTACGTGGAATTACAGAAGCAATTAAGACTTAAAAGACAAAAGGTTTTATTTCATGGAAATTAAAACAAAAATGAAAACAGTATTAAATAATTAAACTGAAATTATTACAGGCCATTCTTTCCTAAAGGTCATAGGTACAAATAGAATTCAAACTTTAAATTAAAATGTTTTTCTCCAGTAATGCTAGTCAGTAGTAATTTATATGGTCAAGTAAAATATGTGTTAATGTGAAACAACAGCACCATTGTGTTTTCTTGACTTTCTGATGCTTTTCTGTTTTCTGTGTGACCTGTGATTCCAAATAATTTTAGCTTTCATGTTAATGGCATACGAACAAATAGTATCTCAAGGTTTAGTAGTTATCTTCAAAGGAAGATGCCAAAAACATGATGCTTTTCTATGCTTTCTGGTAGCGAAAAAACTACTGAAATATGAGGAATAATTATGAATACTGAGTTCTTAGGTGTATTTCTACTGTTCATTTTGTATGCATAGAAGCAAGGAAATACATTTTCAATCTTATGTATTGAAGATGTATTTCAATCTATATGTTTTTCTTCCTTGCATATCTTAAATGTAAATTACTTTATTTTTAAATTCTGAAAGAGACGCTTTAAAGTTCTTTTTTTGGGGGGGCAGGGGAATTATATTCAGTATCAAATTGTCTTGAGAAATACAGCTATTTCTATTAAAAATCAAGACAGGTAGCATAAAGTCTGATTGCTTTCTTAGCAGTTGCTTTTTTTTCTTTTTGGTTTCAGAAAATTGTTTTGAGATTGGATTTCCCCTTACTACTGTATAAAGTTGCATGTAATAAACCATTTTTTTTGTTTCAAATACTTCTTTTTTTTTTTTTTTTTTTTGGTTTTAAAAACTCATTATGTAACACAGAAGCACTGCAACTTCAAAGCACAAAGAGCACCTACCTCTGGATGTAAACAGGTAAAACTTTTCAGAGTGAATCATCCACACAAACACTAGTGTGTTCATCTTTTCCCCAGTTGATAGGGAGATCTAACCTTCTTAACATGGGCAGGGGGAAGCCAAGATATGTGTTCATTGTGTTATGACCTACAGTATATTAGCACTGAGTATTGTCAGGTTGCTTAGAAAACTGCAATGAACTTTACTCCTTTTTCTTGGTGGTACTTCTTTTGCTACTTTCAAGATGAGAAGCGAAGCATCAATATCAGATATGGCAAAACTATTTATAGTTGCTCAAAAATATCAAACTTACAGACAATGACAAAAAGACCATCAGCTAGTAGTAATGCCTCCTGGTACATTAAATTCCATGGCCCTTCTTGAGTCTCTAGACTGATAATACACATCTTCTCTTATTTTTTTAAATGTCAGAATGAGAGGCCAAGAAAAGTGTTTTTTTTTTTTGTTTTTTTTTTTTTTTTTTTCAGTGTAAAAGTGATTTGATTGGTTTAGGTAAGTTGAACAATGAAAGTAAGCAGAAAGAACAAAAACAGAGCTCAACCAGATTATTGACTGTAGTCTGAGAGAAATATATACAAGATAATTTTTTTGTTCCGTAAATATCTGGTTCCAGGATTTCCTATTCTACAGTTTTGAGGACTCTATACATTGTCTTCAGTGCCCTTTGAAATTAAGCTTCTCCAAGCTTTAGTCTTCAGTAAGTACAGTTAATTAATTTTGAAGAAAAAGAACATAGGCCTGTAGTTAGTTAAAAGAAAATTGGTGTGAAGATCTCTGTATTCATCTGCTCAAACTTAAATGCAAAGGGTAGCGATATAAATTTTCCAATAAAAATCTAATTAAGAACCTGTATTACAAGCAACTTCTTGACCTGATAGCTGAGAAGATAAAAGTCCATAGTTTATAAGAGTACTTCAGTAATCTGTCACATAATATAGTTTGGCGTAATTATAATGAGTTAAGATACATTGCTATCTGTTTGTTTGCAATAAGGAACAGTTGCATGTCTGAGTGGGCAAGAAGAGATTTTTATCATTTCTTAATTGATAAATAAGAGGGAATACTAAAATCCTGGCCATTAATTGGGATATCAGAAATGCTTATGGTCATAAACTCCATAATTATCAGTATGATATCTGTGGTGCTGTGCGTGAAATAGACTGTGACAACTGCAAATACCATTTTTCTGCAGTATTGCAAGCCATTTTAAATAGAATTGAGAAAGAGCTATTCTCTACAAGAGTCCTATTTTGATAAGAAGTAATGTTTACATCACACCTGAGTGTGGCACTTAAATACAAGAAAGTGTGTATGTAGCGTGATACGCTACTTACGCTGAGCTACTGAAACAGATGGGATGATAGTCCTGCCTTCTTTATCCCAACACACATGCTTGTGTTTAGAACGTATCTTCATATTGGCATTGTTGCATAATGTTTAAAAACTTACAGGCCCACTGTAGCATTGTTATAAGAGGTACAATCTTAAGTGTTACATAGATTTTGATTCTTAAGTGTGAAGGAAATAACTAAGCTCATTCAGTGGCAGGTAATTATAGTGTCCTTTGTATATTTCTTAGGACAACTTGATCTTGCAGTGTTTTTGCAGCTCATGTAAACATTTTTGATTATGGTGAGTTTGCAAAGGTCTCATAGCTTTAGGCCATTTCTGTGATCAGTTAAAATGTGTCAGGTATATAAAAAGATTTTTCTTTTTCTTTTCTTTTTTTTTTTTTTTTTTTTTTTTTTTTTACCAAGCCCCAACACACCCCAGCTTGTTAGTACAAAATACAATTACTTACTAAGTTCTCTGAAGTCACTCAGTTCAGACTGCCTCCACTTTGTGTAGAAACTTGTTTTGAATGACTTCAGCCCTGTTTGGGAATAGTAGTGCAAGTTCTTAAAATACTGAGATAAAGATTGTATTGGTACCTGTATCATCTTGAAAAGAATGCTAACATAATCAGGTCTTGGGTGTAACTTTTGCTTTTCTTGTATGCCTTTGACATTCTATCTGCAATCAATTATAGCATATGAAAACATCAAATGGAAGTAATTAATGAATCTCATGTCACGTGACTAGTTTTATAAAGTGAATATTCTAGTACTTTCTTCTTATGTGTTGAGCTATTTATTGTCTTGGGTATATTTTATGGAACAGAACAGCGACTTTGCTTTTTAAGACCACCGTGTTTATACTTCAAGTTTCAGCTACTATTTCCTACTATAGCGTTTTGCAGTAGAAATGAATTATAAAAAATTACTAACCTCTGCTTCCCTTGCCTGAAAACTGTCAATCAAATTACCTGATATTTCCAGTATACTATAGCATATATACGTGACAGAGTTTGTTTTTTTTTTAGTTTCTTGTGGAATACTAGATGCGTCTTTTACCTTTGAATGTCCAAGTTTCTCTATATTAGAGAAACAGCAGCTCAATTTATGTTCTTTTTTTAATCCTGCAAAAGTCACTCATGAGCACTTAGGAAACTATGAGATGTGTAGTAGGTGGATTACACTGGCTTGTGGCACCACAAACAAGCATGAGTGTTTTTTTTTTGTTTGTTTGTTTTTTTAAATGGAGGAATGAAGGTGGTCGGGGGGGGGCGGGGGAAAAAGGTGAAGCAAGTAACATATCTGAGTGTTATATGGCTCTGTGTTCCTTCCTCAAAGTCTGGATTAAGTCAATAAATTTGTTGTTCCAAATACACAAATGTACCTGGATCTGCAGTGCAGGCAGGAGGGACCTGGAGTGGTGTTCATGTCAATGACAGAATACTTAGAAGGGACAAAATGAGTATTTTGTCCTAACAGAGTATCTTATTATTGGCTGATGTATTTGGATTTAATATTGCTTCTCAGACATCAACTCTCTAATTGTAACCTAGATAGAAAGCAAGACTTCTAGTAGTTTAGGTCAAATCCATTTAAAAAATGTTATAGACAACAGAACATATTGTGTGACAGCTGTAATTCATTTTGATAAAGATGAAAATATGAACTCAGAAAGCTCTGTAGTTGAAAAGTACTTAGAATACCATATAAAATGTCACTGGTATAATTGGAAACCTTCTAAAGCCTTTAATACTGTATGTGCAAACTTGACCTTCACATAGCATACAAAGATGCAAAAAAAGCATAAAAGTAAAACTAAAACCTAGAAAGCTATATAGTGAAGGAATTCACACTAAAGTAATTTTCCCTCTGCTTTGATTTTTTCCACTAGATGCCATCAGTTCTGAAAAACATATCAATAATCTCCAAACAATGAGCAAATTAAAACATACTGAAGCTGCTAGTGAGAAAATTGTTTCAGTTAAATGTAAATTTTGTAGTTCAGAATGTTTCATTAACAACTTCAAAAAAGTAATCTCTTAAAATTGGACTAGTATTGCATTAAGACAGTTTCATACAGAATTGTCAACACATACCACAATGTACCACAACTTAAAAGCTACCAAGCAAATTATTGTAAATTACTGCTTTATGATCACTTGAAAAATCAGAGAAGTTGTATCCATTTAAACACCTAAGAGGTACTTCAAGATGTAATATATCATGAAAAAAATTCTCTGGCCCACCATAAACATAATGATAAAAATTTTGGATTATGCTTGGTCACCCTGATGCTTCTAGAACATAACTCTAGAGGTTATCAAAAAAAGGGTCTCAAGGTAAATGAATATGACTATATGGTATATATAGCATATATGCTATATATATAGGGTATAACAACAAATGATATTTTCCTTCCAGAATGAAGGTAAAGCAAACCAAATACCTAAAGAGTGTTATGCCAAGAAGGTATAATAGACTGCCAAATGATTGTGGAAATATATCTTTCACCTTAAATTTTGCATCATGTTTATTGGATGACAGATAATTTATAATAAAGAAACAAATATTCTGATTTTTATAACTCACTAATTTTAATATTTGCAGAGGTAGTAGTTCTAGTCCATTTTTCTAGTCATTTTTCTTGCTGCAATTGGGGAAACCTATCTCTTATTAGATGTATTTTTATATACAGGATATATTACAGTGAAAACTGATTAAAACCAGACAGATGAAAACCAAATTATTTTCTGCCTGTCTTTATTAAAAGATGAGAATAAGCAGTATGTTTTTACAGCTTTCTGCTTTTATTAATACTCATTATTTTAAATCCTTCAAAATAGCAGTCCTAAAATGTTGATATGCATTTGTTAATTAAACACTTATTATACTTTGCTGTTAGTCTGTTAACAACAATATTTTTAGTACTGTAACCTTAAAAACAAAGAAGTCAGAAAAATGCTGGGTTTTGTTTCCACTTTTAAATGAACGTTCTAGGGAACTATGTGAAGTGCATCTGTCCAACTGCATTTCTTTCTGTGAAGGTGAAAGACAAAACCAAAACCTGTGAATTTTTAGTGATCTTGAGCTTACATGCTTCCTGTTCTGCATGACATTGAGTTGCACGTGAAACACAATTATTTGCAGTGGTTAGTGACTATCTGTCATAGCCACAAACTGTAGAACAAATATTATGTATCTTCTCTCAAACTGTTACCCTAAGAGATAACAGGGCTTTTTACACTGATTCTATACTTCCACTATTTGAGAACTAGTTCTTTAGTTGTCTACTGATCAAAACAGTTACTTAAAATTTCTTCAGTGTACTCTGCATCAGACCAACAGTGGTGGTGTCTTTCTGGAAAGACTGGTTAATGTGTCTTTTAAGAATAAAATGTCTAGTACCTTGCTATAACTAACACCAGAAAAAACATTAGTTTTCTTATGTTTATTTAGCAATTATTAATCTAGTGCTGAAAAGTAACTTTTAATTTCCATTCATTGACTATATTTAATAATTTACCTCCTGCCAATATGCTGGTTTGGATGCCACTACTTGGAATTTATTTCTGTACTTATGCATCATTTGCATAATGGAATTAAGAGGTCCACTCATGAGTGTTTGTTAGTGGTATATTGGGCAGAGTGGATAGGTTGTAATTAGTGGCATCTGGCTTTCAACTTCATTAGTATGCAAATAGATTTACTACAAGGCTGCAAATACTTGGCGCTATTAAACACACTTCTGTATGTACCCAATTTTTAAAATCATGCTGGTTTGGCTTTTGTATATTTATGTTAAACTGTCATACAGCAGTGTATATAAATATATATACATACAATATATTAGCATCCCTGCCCAGGGCAGGGTGGTTGGAACTAGATGATCTTTAGGGTCCCTTCCAACCTGAGATATTCTATGATTAAATATGTATATAGGTAAGCAAACATATTGTTACTTGTCCCATAACTAAAAGCGGAAGCTCAATAAACAGAACATCAACATAAATATTAATTTAATGGGTGTATCTATTTTTTTGATTTGAATCTGAACATAATACTTACCTCTTTGTGTTTTCTAACTGGAAAAATTACTATATGCAATTCAACTTCCCAGGTATTTCAAAATACCTGCTTTAGTTCCTCTTAGCTGTATAGTTTCATATTTTATTTACTTAAACAATCCTTTATAAAATCTTCATTTCTACGTTTCCTTCAAAGAAAATAGTTTTTACAGCTCTTACAGACATCTTTAAATGTTCTGGAAGTACCAAAAATATTTTGGTTTCAACTTTGAATCCCTCTTTGTTTGAGGGGGAGGGGTTAAATGACAAATTCCAAGTTTATATATCAATCGTCTATATAAATAACATTGCCAAAGCTCCCCCTTATCTGCCAGCACAGCAAAGTCACAACAAATATCCCTGGATCAATAAGCAACTTTTCATTCTGGAAAGCTGAAACTTTTCTCCCAAGTGGGCACAGCTAGATGGCTAAGTGACTGCTAGAGTGCTATTACTGCTGTGCAGTTGGATTCACTTCAGACTGACAGAAAACACAACTTAAAAGGTAAGCAAGAAACTGCAGAGCTAGAGGATGATCATGTGTATGCTCTTTAGAAACAATATTATTAGCATTTTTTGCTTCCTAACTTGTCTCTTGCTGTTGTCTTTAGCATGATCAGAAATCAAAATCAAGTATTTAATTGTTATTCTTTGAAGTAGAATAGCTGTGCCTGCTGCTCCAGGCATTATTTGCACCCTGTAATAAACAAGCAGGTTTTGCTTTTTCTCCCATGTATGCATTTTTTTCCTTTTTTTCTAAAAAAAAAAAAAAAAAAAAAAAAAAAAAAAAAAATAGTTGTAGCTTAAATTTTAAATTAAACTGGTGGAAGGTGGTCTGGGGAGAATTCCGTATTTCTACTTTTTTTTTTTTTTTTTTTTTTTTTTATTTCTGAAGGTTATGTGGCATACAGCTGCCTGTATTTCTGAGGATCAGAAGTGTTGTGTTTTTTGTTTGTTTGTTTGTTTGTTTTTTTCTGAAGCCCCCTCCCACCCGATTCTCCACTACTAAAATCAAATTGTTTTGCCTTTTGTATAGAACCAGTAATTGTAGAAGTGGTAATACCAGGTAACTATCATCACCAACCTATTGTGGTTTAGGGGTTGTGGTATTACATGTTTCAGCACGTTTGTTGGAAATGCCTGAAGCAGTTACACAGATAAGATCAATAATTAGAACTAAGATGCTAATGGAAGAGTCCAAATCATTTTACAAAGGCATTTATTAAGAATCAGCTTTTAAATTTTAGGAAGGAGATGATAGTTTTTGTTTACCAGATAAGGCATCTACTTGGCTTGTGGGATTTTGATATCCTGTTATCACAGATGGTTCTAGACAGTTTATAGCTGAAGCATACTTCTATACAGATTATGAATTTATGGTATTTGATTAATTCCTATTTTTGACTTCTACTTACAAAGTAGAAATGAAACTGGATAATCTGTGGTGAAGAGTTCTCATGAAATCCAGTTCTCTAACTGGCTGTGTGAACTCTCGTTTCCCAATTCCTCTGGCTTTCATTTACATGAAAACCAATTATTTGGAAGTTATGCTGCTGAAATGGAATGTCTGCAAGATCAGAGACTATATTTCCAATGCAATTACTTTATGCTTTATTGCATAAAGGATATACAGATTTCCTTAAGACTTTCCCTGTCGTTTGATGCTAACTATTTCTGCAGTTGCACAGAATATGAAAATACAGTGGTGCTGAAACTCTCATCGACATGACATGTTTCTGTGTAAGCTATATTTTTAAAATCACATATAAAAATATAAATATTTATATATAACCTCACACATGTAAAACCAAAAATACTATATTGGAACTACTAACCGCAGTAAAAAATTAGTATCTAACAATCCTGAATATTTAACTATTTTTGAACAATATGATTCAGAAGAATAGTTAACATGCTAAATTCCCTGATAATATCTCTTACTTACAGATATGTCTATTTGTGCCAATGTAACCTCTTACATGATGAATCATTTAATAGATCTTATGTGCCCTTTAATAGATCTTATGTGCCCTTTTCATAGCAGATAGCAGGCTAGTGTCAACTGAGACACTTTCTGAGTTATGTAGTAGTTAATATAAAGATCACAATTATAGAGACTGTTATAACATTTCTTTTTCAAAATAGTGTAACAAATAAATACAAATGCACAAGTAGGAACCTGTGTTTTTTTCCAGATAGAATGGATTCCTGTTTTTTCCCAAGTCAGTAGTAAACTACAGTTGCCTTCAGTTCTGCCAAGATTGCATTCAAAATCAAATGAAACCATAGAGGAAATGAATATTTTTTTTTTCTCATAAACTTAACCTTCTTCATCCTGAAGAACCTAGGAAGTGGCCATGATTTTCTTCGTTCACTGTATTACTTTCACAAGACTACAAATGTTTCTCTTTTGTATGTTTCTGAAAGTCTCCTGATTTCTTATAAATCCAGGCTTTGTTTAGAATTTTTATGAATCTCATTAGGAATCAGTATGATCATTGAATCTCACGATGCAATCACATTTCAGAAGCAGGGCTGTTGGCCTTGCATGGCATATTCTAGAGCACTGCATACTTAAAATGAGCTTTAGCTGTTAACTTGAAGAATTTAAAATGAAGTATCTGTCAAATTGGAATAAAAATAAAATCACAAACATTTCAAGGACTATGGAAGTATTTACTTATTTTTGAAGTTATATACAAAAAGAAATAGAGGATTGTTTAAGGACCATTTAGACTCCTTTCTGTGTCCAGCTTTATCTTCTGCCACCAGCAGATTTTATATAAATATAGCACGAAGTAATGAGTAAAGCTCTGTTTCATGATCCTTTGTATCACTAGATACAGCTTAAATTATTTTCAAGGTGATGTATGGAGTGAGGTGAGGTAGTAACAAAAGTAATGACTTTATTACCTCTTTCCAGGAATTCAGAAACTCTTTTCACTGCCTATGATTTGGTTCATATAATAGTGCTGCAGTAAAAGAACTTCCTAAACCTTGAAAAAATAAACTTTTTATTATCTATGCCTAAGCCTCCCCTAAGTATTGTGACAGATCTGAAGAAGTGGGTGTTTGAATATTAAAAGTACAGTTTAAAGTTTCCTCTCCATTATGTTTTGTTCCCAAATGGATTGCCTAGATAGGTCTTGTTAGCAATAATACTGTTCCATCCCTGATTGATCCAAGGAAGAAAACATGTTGAAAAGCAGTCATGAATAGCAGAGATAAGGATGGATGAGACTCAGGATGTCACCTGGTACCTAGAGAGTCTAACAGTATGTTCAGAAAAGGAGGGGAAAATAATGAACCTACATTATATGTTCTGGGAGGATAGCTGTGGGGAAAAGCAGCAGCAGGATTTGTGGCAACTTTAAATGAACATATTCATAAGCTTATAGTGAATGGCAGTAAGCTTAACATATCTCTGATATTCTCTGAAAGAGTGGTCTGTTTCACTAATAGGGGATGTGGTAAACTTTAAGTTTGTTAATTAGAAGACTGTTTCCTGCTTTGGATTTTACTCTCTTTTTCTTCCCTGGAGAAGCCTCCATTGATTTTAGTGGGAACTTGAGCACATGCAGATCAATGACAGGATATGTACTGGTGGTGTCCTTGCCAGAAGTAACTAATACATGGTAGACTGGGTATTTCCAGCACTTTTTTGGTATGTATTTTCAAATTGCAGGTACTCTAGAAAACTAAAGAAAAAATGCTTTGAAAAGAGCCATCTTTTTATTATTATTTGAGGAGCCATGAGATGGAACCAGTAAAGAAACTATACACATATAGTATTATGGGAGAAATCCCTAGGGCTGTATCCTCATTTTCCTGAAGAGAAGGAGGTACTAGTGTTTGTTATTTTTCAAAGAGTTTGATATTTTTCAAAGGCATGCCAAACTTCACTGTCAATTGTAAGGAAACAAACAAGTTTTGTGGGAAACTGCTATAAATGCTTTCAATAGACACAATATAGGTGTTGAAAAGTTTTTATTAGGAAGAAATTGCTGTATATGTTAGATTAACTCTGGAAAAAATTGTCTTCAGTTTTTTGCTTTCTTGTTCACCTTAGATGCACAGAGTTGCATATTGCCCCCATGTAACAAAAACTATTGTTGAAATCATGGTTGCTGTTCACAGAAAGCAGTTAGTCCGTTCTCACAAAAAGGTACGTGTGTATAGGGCACACTCATGGTGAAAGCAGCTTATTTTAAGAAAGATTGCATAACTAACCACACATGACCTCAGATTTAAATAGGACTGAGATGGAAGTATGTTAGTTAATCCACAAGTAATTTTAAGACATGCATTAGTAAGTAATGTGCTTGGACTGTTATATGTACAAGAGGTTCAAGTTTCCTGCCTCTCTGGCTGCATCAGAGCAGCTATACAGGAATATGGGGAGTGGGAGGGAAATTAGTTGACCTCTTTCTTGCTGTGAACGTTTTGAAATGTGCTTTTATTTTGTTTTCTTGTTTTCTGTGTGGATACATCTTTGAAGCAGCAGAAAATATCAGGCATGTGTAACTCTAGTAACCCAAGATTGCTTTTCATCAGCTCTTCTTGTGGTTGTTAATAGAGGTTTTAGTCTTTTGGAAAGAGGTTATGATCGAAGTCTATTGCTAACTGGCCCTGTCATTGACATAAACTTTCACCTTCACTGGCAACAGGGAAAGGCTGATGCCAGAAGGTTTTCAAATACACTTTAGAACATTATCAAGGTATCTAAAAGATAGTTTTCTGGCCAAGAATATAGTGAGACTTTTTCACTTCTGTGAGATCTGTAAGTGAAGACTGCTGAAAGAAAACTATATCATCAATAAGTGGAAGTTTGGGGAAGTAAATCCATTTGTTATAGCTGTTAGGGTCAAAGCCATTCAATGTAGATGGATTATTTTGTTTCAAATCTCTGCCTGTTTCATTTCATCAGGTGATATATACAAATGAATGAGTAATATACAAGGAATTATTTTTGCTTAGATTTCAAACTGCAACACATTTCTCAATTTCAAGTTTGTAAGTTTTACAACATAATACTGTTAACCAGGTCATTTTCAATCAAACATCATTTGTCATATATAACTTCAAATCAAAGTGCTTCTTCAGATTTTTAAATGTCTTTATTTTCTGTGGAGTAAATAGTAATTATATATATAAGAAAGAGATTATGTTATTAAGATTTTTTAATACCTAGTTTCAAGAGTCAGGAACTTTCTAAATCAACATAACAATCACTTTGAGGACATACTCGTTATCAAGGCTAAGAAGCTATCTTACTGAAAATAATTGTATTTGTGATGGTGAGGAACAGAAGGAGGAGTGGATGATATTTCTTTCAGAAGAGAAATGTGAGATGCTCGTGCTCAAAAAAGTAGTCTTGTGGACAGAAGGTAAATGAAAGCTTCTACAGGTGGTGGGAGTGGTAAACACTCTGACAATTCAAAATATAATATTTTCCCTGCATATTGACTGGTTAAAGAATACCTTAAAAATCCAGCATCATGTGAAATAATTGAATTTTCATTTATTAAGAACCAAAATATCCAAGCATTAATCATCACAGGTCTTTGGAGTGAGGGTCTATAGCTGATATACACCAAAAAAGCCTGTGTCAAAGGATTCCTATAAGGCACCTGACTGAGGTCAGTCAGATACTGAGTTTAGATTAAAATCAAGTCTAAAAACATGAGACATTATATTTCTTCTACGAAAGTCAATAAGATAGCTTAGTCTCTTCAGCAGTTTAATAGAGTTTGTCCTAAAAAGATGCTGTTAGGTTTTGCTGGGAACTTATACACACTGTAAATCATGGCCTCACTAGGACTATCACTGATTAAGGTGATAGAAATACAAGAAAACTGAAGCTCCTACAAATGCCAGACATGAATTACAATCTTTGTAGCCTTTAGGTAATTAAATGCTAATAATAATACTGTCATCTGAGTTAACCAAACTTGGATTCAAAAGATCTATTATTGGTGTCACATGATACAATACTTAACTGCTGTCTATTTTCTGCTACTATTTAGGTACTTCTAATTCTTTAGAAATACCCTAAAAAAATATACCCTATTATAAATAACAAGACACCATTTTCAATCTTATTATTTATGTTAGCACACAGATATCTCCAAGAAAAAAACACGCTATGAAATAATGGCATAGTACACAACAAGACTAAATAAGAAATAGCAGAGCCCTTATTAAAAAGCAGATTACTGAGTTAATTGCAAGTACCAAATGAATAAATTTAGAGAAGATTGTATTGAGATGAACTTTTTAAACAGTTTTTTTCTATATTTTCATAGAAGACATAAACTGGCAATAAAACAGCAGCCTTCTGGAAGCCATAAACTGAGTTAATAGCTCTGACCTACATAGTATTTCTTCATCTGAGTAAATGTCTAGAATGAATTACACTGAGCAATATCACATATCTCTTGGTTGTCGAGACTTCCTCTTTGAGATGAAAACATTAGTTAATAATAATAAAAAAGTACTTTTAAACAAGGTTTAGGTTGTGGAATTCACCAGCCAGAAGGAAGAGAAGTGAGAATATTCTTTCCTGTTTTACTGATACTGCTTTGCTTGCAGCACTTCTGTGCTTTGCCATTGTCCCTCTATGTGATACTGGGTTTCTTGAGTCACAGTACTCCCAGGCAAGCTGATCAAGCACTGGGCAATTTGTTCTCAGTGCTGGGCCATTCCTTGCATTCTACTACTCTGTTCATCTCCCCATGCTATCTTGCATCTAAGTAGTCTAGCTTTGTAATATCTATCAGGTTTTCAGTATTATTTTCAGTACTAAAATCACTTGGAGAAGGGTTGGACTTATATTCCCCAAAGCCTTCACAAACCTCCCACATATCTGCAAGATCAGATTGTACAGTACATATCTTGTAAGGTGTCATTTTGCCTATACATATAGGCTACACCAACATGCAAGCAATACATTCAGATATTACATAAATGTGGATTCTTTTTTTCTGGGAATATCTCTGTTTGGATGGGAACTTCCCCACTGAAGGATAGCCTGCTAGGTGTCTGGTTTAGCCCTTGTTTCCTCGTTGCTTTTCACGCAGATGCGAGTGCACCAGTTAATGGGCTGCCAAGCACCTGTGAGCAATCAAATAAAAGTCTAGTAAAACTTACCAGAGCAGTAAGTACTCAACTATATTGGAGGCAAACCAGTCACATCTGAGGAAGATTTACATTTATAGCAAATATAAATTTACTCTCCAAAGAAAACTAATAATATAGATGTCTTCATAATTTACTGACAAAGGTTAATAGATACTTACTGTGAAAAGGCTTAGTACAAGCTGTGGTTCATCTTGCAGAGAGGAGATTTTAACAGTATTGCTGTTTTCACTTAAATGAGTGAGATGATTAGCAATGCAATATTGTAGACTTATCAGAAAAACAGACTTGTACATTACAGGAGGCAGGAAAACTGGATAATTTACTTGATATAAGGGAAGATATTAGCTACGTAAGGTATGCAACATTACTGTTTTGCTGTCAGAAGAATCAAAACAAAAGTGAAAGGTAAAAAGTGAGAATACCTGCTGCTCAGTCTGTTGAGGTCTTCATTATATAAATTCTTCTTTTTCATGTTTTCCTATAATTACCAAAATTCTACCTGCAGTTAACATGTTCTGTTTTATAATTCAAATACATATCAGTTGAGCTTGTGTGGCAAAAAGTAATTGTACCATGAAAGCCACTTGCATGTTAAAGATTTTAAGAAAAAGGCCAAATTTTTAGTAGTACTTGGAAGAGTTTCATGAGTTTTTCATATTTATTTCATGCCATGCAAAAAAAAAAAACCTTGGTAAATATGTCAGGTACTATATTATTATTCTTAATAGACCTGGCCTAACTTGACAGTTATCACTTTGATCTGTCTTTCTGTTTACAATGATACATGCACTTGGAACTGAATTTTGGTGTATGATTCCCAAAAATGTGTTGAAGATAACAGATTTTTGAGCAGGCAATCGGAAGAAGAACAGGCAAAACGTATTCTGTGTGGTGAGTCAGCAGCTTCATTCTGCTTCCATAAGCCAGCTATAAACTTCCCTCATTTGCTTTTTGAGGACTAAGAGTTAAACCAACACTGTTATTCAATTGAATGTTGTTCAAAATCTCAAACTAATTACTTTTTGTTGTAGATGTTAACCATATAAAATTTCCCATCGGATGAATTCAGAGCTCACTCAATAGTGTCACTGAAGTATCATGTAATTTGGATACAGTTAATAATGCAACTTAAATTCAATTTTGTTTTGCACTTATTTTTTATTTCTACAGTTCTGTCATGTAATTCATTCATGAAGTAAAAACTTCATTTTTTAATTAATCACATTAACAGAAATGAGTACTTTCCAAGCAAAATATTTTTACTTTAGGGAAAATGGATTATCTGTAAAGGAGGGCTGAAGATATTTATCTGATTATTAAATATTTATGTTGCTCAGTACTTAATCTTCAACGTATGTGAAAACCGAAGGGACTACTTTAGTGAATGTATCAGTATTCAGTTTAATACTGTAAATATTTTGTAGTATGGAAGTACCGTCTGTGTTTATTGTGCAGATAACTGGGACAAAGAAACACACATTGCTGGATAAACCTATTAACCTACCAATGAACAACTTAGGGGGATTTTCAACATATACAGGAAAGCTGACCATAATACCAAAAATATGCTCAATAAAATGATGAGTTATATAACGTGAAAAAATGTAATTGGATTTTGGATTTTAATTAGTGCTTATTGTGGTGTTGCTGGCTCCATGGGTTTTAAATGCTCATATTCCTTTCTCTTATGACTTGCCCAATCCTCCTAATAAAGTATGCTATGCAGGTATCTACTCAACTCACTCTATGCCTTTATCCATTGGATGTATACTAACATTAAATACTAGAGAAGGCCCAAGTGACCAGCTTGCATTAATTCTTCAATAGGGCAAAATGTTTTAAAACAATGGACTTAATCCTCTTGTAAAACTTCTGTATTCAGGAAACCAACTTCTGTAAACCTACTATGTTCAAAAGTGCATGGGTAGAAGCACCAATGCTGTTTCTGTACTGGGGACAGAATCTGTGTGAGACTTGCAACTTCTTGATATTGCACAGCTATGCATCCTGAGTGCAAACAGCACAAATGCTTGGATTTGATAAGCAATTAGAAACATTTTTCCCCCTTTTCACCCTCCATCAGTATATATTGGCAAATAAAACAATATGAAATAACCCAACAAAAAGAGAAGATATTTTCTATTGTTGTAGGAAGGACTTCCATTTAATAATAAGCTATTGCTTTTAGGTGTATGTCATTCTGACAGCCCTCTTATTTTCTGTCCTGCAGTGAGACAGATACTATCACAGCCTGCCATAAAGATAAGGGATTCAGAGGGCAGCAGAGAACCAAAAAAGGGGAGTTGTTATTGATGTATTTAGAAGTCACTTCTTTTCCTATTATTGTGAAGGTGGAATGGATGTTTCATAGGAAAAGGGCATCCTCGATCTACCATCTTCTTTCTCCCCACACCTCTGTACCTTGTTTCTCTTGAACTACTATTATCGTGGAAAAAAAGGAGAAGAAAGAGTATTAAAATACTTAATGCATGATGTTAATGTTAACACGGAAAAGGGATATTTTTTTTCAAAGAAATAATGTTATATGTCCTTACTTTCTTGTTATACTGTGTTAACACATTCCTATTTCCAATTCGAAAATCATAATTATGCAGAACTACAAAAAGGAACATTTTGTGCAGAGCTTACCAAGTGGGTCTTCTCAAGCCTTTTTCATTGTATCTAGTAGCTTGCAGATCCAAGCCAAGCTGAACTTTCACTGCTATTCTTAAATGCATAAAGTATTTGCATTGTTTTATATTTTTAGGCACATTAGCTGATAGAATCTATGCTTCTAATGTAAGCCCCGAGACGTAAACTTCACATGCAATGCTGTGGGCGTTTTTTTTGGTGCAACACATCCAACTGGAGCAGGGGCATATATTATATATGAACTTTGTGCTGGAGAATTCAGTGGAGTATAGATTAAGGCCTGAGATGGATCAGGCTTCTATCAGTTGTCCTTGATTTAAAAAAATAAGTAAAAAGAAAACCATTTTTCTTGTCCAGCTTCAGAGTATAAATTTAGAAGGTTTCAATAGTTATAGAATTCATTCTGTTGCATGGCTTCTCTGGTCTGACAAATCCTCTCAGATAGAAATCCAATGGGAAAAGTGTGATTTTACTTGAATCAAATCACCACCTTGATAGAGGTGTTCACCCTCTGCCACAATACTGCTCTCCACATTCAGTCCCAGATGCTGTGTCGGTGAAGGTCACCAAGCTTGTATAAAGATAAAAACCCTACTTTCTTGGTTTTAATTCAGAACTTTTGCAGTGGAAATACTCAGTTACAGATAGGTGTTTTTAATTCGGGCTTTTACCTTTAAATAATGTCCAAGAAAATTCTAATTACAATAACAACTAAAAAGGTAAATTTTACAATAACTATACTGAGCTTTGTAGTCCAGCATTATTTAGAAGTCATGTGAAAATTCACAGTAAAATTCAACTAATGTACTGTCTACTGTAGTACTTGGTGAACAAATTGTTAATTAAAATTAATTAACATTTTTTTTTCTATGTTCTTTCAGTAAATACAGAGGGCAAAAGGTTCAACTGCAGGTAGCACTTCCCTTTGGAGACCTTACAGTTATCTTGTGAAAAGAAGTATTGGAGTTCTGGATGGGAGTTCTTATAGATTTAGCAGTCTATTATCTATTGCTGATAAGACACTGCATCTAGTACTATGCATTATATTTTGCTTGGCTTTGAATGGTAAATACTGTATTAATCAAAGTTGTTGATGTCAAGGATTGGAGAGCATGCTATAAAGTATCATATAAATAAGAATAGCATTAACACCAAAATTGACAAAAATAGGTGGACGTTTGACTCCTGTTGATATAATGTGATACATAACCTCTTCAGTTCTCCCCTTGAAACTGATAGGTGTGTTACACTGTTAGATAGGTTTGCAGATCTAGCCTTTCATCCGTGTGTACTGTTGGAGTTGAGAAAACTTTCCTGATACAATCATATACGTATATATATATAGAGAGAGAGAGAGACCAAAAGCATTAACAAAATTACTTACGGTAGTACTGGAAGCTCTACTGTGAATATGTTCTCATAAAGTTCACTACGTCTAAGAGTAGGATGTTGCATTTTTCATCTTGCCCTTTTGGTGACCTCATTACTTCTGCAAAATCACTTCTGCTCTGTAATTTAGCCCATGAGGAGGTAAAGTATTTACACCAATTGGCATGATTAAAAACACTGAAGAAATTGAGCTAGTACACTCACTACTTCAAAAGTAATATTTAGCACCTCAGTGATCCATTATGTTTTGTTCCTGAACAGAACTGAGGAAGTAAAGCAAATGCTCAACCCTTGGCCAGCAAAACTGAGGGTGGGAAGAACAGGCTGCCTGACAGAGCAAGCTATGCTGTAGGAAGTTTGGTGACATTAGATATATATCTGTGTTTTCTGGAAAAGTTTTTTTTTTTTTTTTTTAAAGACAAATGCCATGGCAACCTGCAATAGTTCAGAGATATGTGAGAAGCATACGGTGGGTGCAAATCCTGCACACTAAAACTCATAAATCCCTAATTGCTCATAAATACCTAATTCTGTGCAACAGCAACCAAGGGGTCTCTTCCAGGGGTTAGGAATAACTTAGTAATTATGTTATGGCTCATAATAGCTTGAAAACAATGTTATGTACACCAGCATTTATTTGAGAGATATGGATTATGTTGTTCATTGCCTTTTGCTGTAGAACATGTTATGATGCTCACAGTAATGAAGTACAAATAATGATTGTGGAAATCAGGTTAGTCAAAAAGTGCATACAGCCAGGCAAAGGGGATTAGGTTTTCCTAAATTTCTTCTGATTATTGTAGTTGTAATAATCATAATTGGTCTTCCTAGATATAGATTAAACTTTGATTTATATCAACATATCTATTGCCTCTTTCTTACTATTGCATCTCAGAAGAAAATGTCAAATTTTATGTCAAGGGAAATGGCTTACTCCACAGAGTAGGCTTAGCTAATGAGCTGATGAAGTATTTTCAGCTAGCTTTGGAGAGATGATGAAACAGTAACTCAAAATATAAAAAGTGATGGAACAACTTGCTAATTTGTCCAGAAACCTACTGATTTCTTAACTCCTTAACTTAATGCCCCATGTTAATTTTTATTGGTGGCTTAAGTCAAAACACCACAGATTAAGTAAAGTATTGCGGTGGTTTTGCCCTGATGGGAAGCTAAACTGCACCACAACCACTCCCTCACTCCCCCTCCTCAAAGGAGTGTACTTATGTAAGAGGTGTATCTACTCTGAATATCCCTAGTCTGTTGTTACCATGATTCATGCCGTGCTTTGTGGGTTTTCTCACTGTTTTTCTCACACCGTGTTTATGTCTAAGATATGACATAGCTTAATAAACTTAAATTGTTTGTGAATGATTAATTATTGTCTCTCTTCAGGCCGAGTATCTTTCTATGTTCCTGTATTTTCCACAAATATTTATAGTCTGTCATACCTATGATAAAAGAATATTACAGTAGTTATTTTGAATATTATGAGTTCCTTAAAGATTAAATAAACTGAATCTTAAGATTTTCTTGATGATCTGTCTTTTGGGGTGAAAGACCATTCCAATCTCATCAGAAACCAAATATACATCAATGTGTGCGGTACTTAAGACAGAATGGGTAATTGATTCAGCCTGTGTGACTGTTTGATGATGATACTTGCAGAATTACAAATAGTTCCAGTGCTGAATGGATGTTAAAAACAGCTTAGAGGTATGACTTTCATTCACAAGATGTTCTGGTTGTAAGCTTGATCAAAGTTGTTCTGTGGAAGGCCTGAAAGTATTTCTAATGCCAGGCTCATGAACTTCTTCCTCAGGCTTTGAACAGACTGCTCTGTGGAGCAGGGAGTCTCTAAAACTCTGAGCATGTGGTGATGCACAAAACATCTTTGTATTCAGTTTCCCTAATGTTATTTAATTTTTAAGACATTTTAATTTCTATTGAAAAATTCTTTGTTTCAATTACTGCATAAGCATAATGAACAACTCCCATGCTCACATCTCTGTACATCCATATTCTTCATTCTTTCTATGTTGTTAGGTACTTTTCTCCTACTTAGCTAGATCCATGTCAACTGTTGTGATTGTAACTGTGTTCGTTTCTTGACTGCAGACCAATGCTCTTTTTGACTTGTGGTTAAATGACTGGGATTTGAAATCAATCAAGCTTCTTCTTAGCAGTTGTTTGGTGCTAGTAAGGTCACGTACCTTGTACACAGTGAGGCACTGAACAAGTTAAGTTTAAATGGCTTTTTTCCATTGGTAAATACAAAACAAGTACTAACCTGATGCAAAAAGTTTTCTTTAAACCCCTTTCTTTTTAAAAGAAATACATATGAGAAGCATTTCAATAACAATTTCATATTGCTCACAAAATTGGTATTGCACTAAGAGCCATTTCATTTTACAGTTGTTTTAGTTAACCATTTGTATTAAGCTTCAAGTTTGTTAGGATAAAGCCCTGAAAGTACATATAACTGGTGTACATCTTAAAAAGTGTTTTAGCAAGCAGAGTTTTCTAGTTGAATTACAGTTATGGAATCCCTGTATGAACAAAAATAAGATCTAAATGTAGACTTTTTGAAAGAAATTTCTTGTAGTATTCTGGGATTTAGTTTTTTTTATTATTATTATTATTATTTATTTTTTTTTTTTTACAACACTAGTTAAGCACAATGAGAATTTGGTGACCAAGAAGTAATAAAAAGAAATGAACAAACAAACAAAACAGAAATCCTCTAATACAACAACAACAACAAATGTGTGGACTGAGACAACTTAGAGAAATAAAATAATTCCCAAGATGACTGCACTTTTTTTATACTCAGCGTAGAGATTTAGAAGTCTGTTGAACTGCTGCCATCAGCATCTGGAAGCCTGGCTGTTAAATAATCAATATTTATTATTAAATACAGAGAAGCATTTACTAAACTCTCCATGGAGATTTTCCTGACATACCTTAGAAATCTTTCTTAATAAAAACTCTCTGTACTGCTTTTCAGAATTGTTCAGCATATTTGGCAGCAAATAAAGGGACAGGAGAAAAGATGTTTTTTGTTCCAAATATCTTAAAATTAGCCAGACAGAATAAATACCACTTAGGAAGTCTTAAAACTTGAAATTAGTGTAAAACGTTGTAACTCTCTTACTATTGTTCTATTATTTTGTCTTTTCAAAATAAATGTTATTTTAAGGATTGATCCAATGCCAACTGAAATCTTTGGGAAAATCCACACTTCCTTTTTTGAGTAGTACAGACTCATAAGTATTTAGTTTTTATTCCAAGATACTCTGTTATATGATAATAGTTCTGAGTTCTGTCTGTGTTCTTCACTGTAGATTAATAAACTATTTAAACTTTTCTAGACACAATCTCGTACTTCATATAGTGATATTAGAAGAACCACTAATCCTTCAGAGTTCTCAAATGAAACATTCAATCTTTTCATGTTTTTCTTATATTAACATTTTTTCTCATAACTAAGAAAAAAAGAGGTTCTTTACTCTTGTAAAACTTCACTCCAGAACACGTCAATGATATTTGCAATTTTAATTCCTTTTATAAAGCCGTAAAAATAAGGATTTTCAGCATAGTCAAAGTGCAGAATGTAAATGGGTGTATGCTGGTTGTGAGATTTTGTCTACCCAATAACATATTTCAATGATTTTGAGCAAAACCTGGGCTTAATCTTAATTTCAGACTTCAATGAAAGTTTCTCTTCTTGGCTTTTGTTTATAGGTATGCAAATAATATATTTTCCCATGTATAGATAGAGATTTAAGATTTTAAATTTGTAATGTATGTGTGTTAACGCTTAAACTTGGTGTCCAATTTATCTGAGATAGTGCTGAAGCCCCTCGATAATCCCATTTTTATCTTTAAATAAACGTAATTTAGGTAATTTATGTACAGATAGACATAGAGTAGGTTGTATACCTTGAGTTCTTGATTAAGTCCCTTATTCAGCCAACATCTTTTTGCTTATTATTGTGAAGTCAGTTTTCCCTTTATTTTTCCTACCTCACTCAGATAAAGCTATTCTGTGCTGTTATCTGACAGTATATGAACAACAGTGCTCTAAGGAATTAACTAAAGAGAGAGCTCACGGAAGCGTGAGGAATACCACTGTATTAATGCTGAATGTTGAAGAAACCAACCGGTAATTTACTTAATAGTATTTCCAGTACAGAAGCAGCAAACTGATTCCTAGACCTTTCTCTAAAATTAGCATAATTAGAAGATCTAGAGGGGAAAGCGTTATGTCATTCAGCACGCTAAACTCATTCATGCACACCCATTAGAGCATATCCACTTGGGAATCAGGTACTCTGCAAGGTCTCCAAACAAGCACCTTTGTAGACTCAGTATTGTAGTCAAGCCATACAGAGAGAACTAGCAAAGAGCCCAACAATCTTGCTAAATGCTTGAGTGACAGACAAGTCTGACATCACCTCCTGACACATGCTTTGACTTTTCTGGGCAACAAGGGAATTTTTAAGGTGAGGAGCATGGCATTCACTTTAAATCCCAGAGGGAGAAGGTCAGAAGTGTGTTATTGTGTATTTACAAAAAATCCAAGAGATTTGGTAACTTTACTGAGATATGAAACTTCAAGAGCTTTACTGTCTCTGCAATAATCAAGATACCCTTTAAGTCAGTCATGCAGAACTGTCATAAGTTACTAGCTGAGGCACAAAGTTTACCCACCTAGACTGTTCTGTGATAGTTGATGGATTTTGAAGAAGAAAAAAATCCGTGATATTTTTTTATTTAGCTCTTAAAAAGGAATAGCTCAGTTGTGGGTTCAAAGTGTATTTTGCAGTGCTCTTCTCTGCATTTGTGCATATTTCCTTTTGTTTGGAAAAAAAGAACTTGCGTTGATGTAATTAGTTATTTGGCTTATATTTACTCACCACGTGTGACTGGTGAAGGTAACTTTCTTCAGAATCAAGATGTTGATTAGAGGGATGCAGCTGGCAAAGCAAGGCAGTTGGGACACGGTAAATGGATTGCAACAATTTAGTAAATGTCTGCTTTTATGTGAGACTGTGTGTTAGTGTTCATAGGTGGAGAGTGCAGTCACTGGAGAGATGTTCTGCTACTTTTTTCAAACAGTTCACTGTAGGAACATTTGCAACCTCCTTTCCTTCTCTCATGGGCAGAACAGTGGGATTAATCATTTTTAGCCTGAATTCTCTGGTTACGGTCTTCTCTTTTATAACTGTGCTTATGTTACAATCCCAATTGAATTTGCCATGAGTAGGAAATTCTCCTCTGGGAGCTCTTGCTAATTCAAGTGACTCACAACAGCTTATTCAAAACAATTGCAGTGTTTATTCATCCAGAAGAACATATGAAGGCCTGTCCCAGTGAGAGTTAGGTTTACTTTGCCAATTTTCTGAAAGTTTAGGAAGATTGTGCTTGACCCAGATACAATGAGTTCAGATCTAGGAGTCGCTGCATTTCTCTGTTCGTGAAGTTCACTGGAAAATGGCTATGTAACCCAAGCTTTCCTTCCCAGTATTGGATTTTTCTAAGAGACTTATTTCTGCGAGATGAACCACAACCAATTTCTCCAAACTTTGGAAAAAAAATCGAATAATATAGTTTTGAAAAGTAAATATTGATTGAAAAATAATCAGCAAATTTTAATTTCTTATCAGCATATTTTTAGTAATATCTAGAATTAGGAATAATATAAGTGTAGGCTGAAAAGTGTTTTTTTTTTTTTTTAAATAACATTGGACACAGGATTTAATCTATGATTATGACTGTTTATTTTAGTGAAGAGAAAGCAGAGATGTGTAAGCAAATTTTTTCAGATATTTTAAAGAGCAACTGCTGAAATATTTTAAGGCATTTTTTTTTCTACACATTTGTGTAATATAAGGGCTTAGATAGAATCAAGTATATTAGTCTGTTCTTCTCCCAGTGTTCACTGAGTTAAAAAGTGATTAGCAAGAAGTTCACTGGGAAAAAATAGCAACTATTTTCTCATACAGAAATCATTTTAACTTCTAAGCAAGTCCAGATTTGCTGCTCATTTTATTGCCATCTACTCTAATTTCTATATTTCAGTTAGCTTTCAGAAAGCTGGAAGTCAGATCCAGCTACTGGTAGAATTTTTATGTCTGATTTCTAGGAAAGTAAGATAAAGTTCTTTTAAAAGCAGAGGAATACTAGTATTCCACTCTCCAAGCTATATCGCTAGAGTTGTAGCTCTAAAGTTGGGAAGTGTCACTGACCCATCACTGTGTACGGCGTACTCACTTCTAGTAACCATATACTAATATTGATGGAGGACTAGGATGCAGGGGTACACTATTTGTATTTTTATCCCTGGAACCGACATAGCCAGATTTACTATTTTGATTCTGAGCTGTCTAAAAAAGTGTAATGCTTAGGGCTTATATTTTCAATTTGTTAAATTCACTGATTCACGATTTTCCCAATGGAAGCAGAATTAACCCTCCTTCACAAACATCAGAACGTGCACATGGTGTTCATTCAGGGTTATCTGTGCTTTTTACCTTATCCTTTCAGAACGCATCTTCTCTGACAAGTTAAGCTTTTCTGCTGTTTGAATCATACTGATGACATATGTCAGGCTATCAATCCATCTCCTGCTACCACATTATCATTTTGTGCCATCCTTAACATACATCCTTTGACTTCGCTATAAAATTTGATTATTTTTTTTTTTAGGAGGGAGGGGGGAAGCTTAAAGTATTAAAGAAGCTAAATTTCAAAATATGACATGGTACCAAGTCTAAACACTTGAAAGTTGTTTGTCTTGTAGTGAGCTCCTTTTTAGTCCTGAATACATCCAACCCCGCCACCTATTTTTCTTTCTCTTTTTGGCTAAAGTCATTGTTACTTAAAAGTACTTTTCCAGTTTGGTTGGGAAAAACAATTTCTTAATTATTATTTTTTTTCCCTGTAATAAACAAAAAGTGTTCAGCCTTTGTCCATTGTCAACACCCAAATCTAGTGATGTAGATAGACAAGAAAACAGGATTTTAGGTATGTTTTGTCTAGGGCTTATCTTACTGAAAATATTTTCTGTTTTAAGTGGTGAATTTGTTTAACTTGATAAAAGCTAGAATTCATGACAAGATGATTTAATACAACTCTCGCTAACAAGTTGTAGATGTTACTAGTGTGTCAAAAAAACATAGCTACAGGCATTCTGGCATCAGGCTGGACTGATAACTACAATGCAGTGTAACAGCTTTCTGACAGCTATTTTATTCTACTGATTAAAGTGAGCTTGAGCTGGTGTTATTTTTTCCCCCAGATATTTGCATTCATGTGCCCTTTTTTCCTCACAAATACAGCTTTAAATATTTTTCAATAAAATTGAAAAGCTAAGATTGCAGTTCTTAACTAAATATGAAATGGAATTCTAAATTCTTCTCTATTTAGACTCTAGCAAAAGATCCCACTTTTGTGATTTGCAGCTCAGATACAATCCTCACTTATTAGAAGAATTTTTAGTATATCTGCCATGTGTTTTACCACCTCCTTTAGGATGTGTGTATGATCAAAAAGCCTGGAATAGATACAGGAATAATAAGTCTTGACAATTCAATAATCATATATATGTCATATATTTAGTGACATTTGCAGGGAAAAAATATGTATATCCATAAATGTAGATTATATTCCCTTTAATTTAGAAACCTGTTGCATTTAAACACCAATGCCATGCAAACTCCTCAGTTTTGATCTGAAACAGGAATGTTTCAGACATTTAAATTTACATTTAAACTGATCTTTATCCTTTTTCAGTTCTATTCAGTGCCTTCATACATGCTATAAACTAAGAATTTGAAGCTGACTAACACTTTTAACTTTATTTTTCATCAAATGTACACAGAATAACATCTGAAAAAGTTATGTGCTTTATATTTTTCAAATTAGACCAACTTTGCACATAAAAATTGTAATATTCAGTTTTACAGCTAAAGAGTGCTATGTTGATTTTTATTGTTATTTTATTTTATTGTTTTACATGTTCTGTCCACAGAATGACATGGAAGTTTACTGTTTGAGGCTTCAAGCTCTGGCAAAGGTTGAATCATGGAGCCCTGAGATTCCTGAGAAAAGGATTTGTTCTTCTTGTTCCAGGAAAGGCATGGGTAAGTAAACAGTCAATTTACAGAGAGTGCCTATGTACTTAAGGAGACATATATTATTCATGGTGATACAGCCCTTGCTCCTGCTGAGCTGGAACAGTGGGCGATACCGCCGCAGTGGTGTTCTACATATATGAGGTTTTTGATGTGCTGCTTTAACATGCCAGTGCTGCTTTCTGGAACTGAGCACAATTGCTTATGACTGATGCTGTGTACATGTACCTTGTCATACTCGTGCCTAAACACGGACATCTAGTGCTGTTTCAGACACATTAGTGTAACCATGACATCCATAATAGCTGTGACAAATATGGCATGGGAGAATCATACTGTTCTAGAGCAGCAGCTGGAGGATAGTTATGCATCTAAGGTGTCGCTAGATGCCTACCTCAGACAGCTGAATTACTTCCCCAAACTCACTTTGGGGAACTGAGGGGTCTGTATTAGACATGTCTGTAGAATATAACTCTTTGCTAGCCATCTCAGTGGAGCAAAATGCAAAAAAATATTTTTAAACAGTGGAAAGCAACAGTAATCCATGCATTAGGAAAGGCTATGAGGAAATGAAATCAGAGAGGGATGTTTTAGTTAAAAATTATTTTCTCAGGAAAAAAAATGTATCTAACATGCAATAAATTTTATGTTGGTGTGGCTCATTTTTGAGTGGGCAATGCTTTATGTTTTAAACTGTGGAGACTTTAGTAATAGCAGATTATGTGGTTCCACATATTGTGTCAGTAGTCGTTGTATGATTTAAAGGTAATTCTTGATGTTGCCAAAAGGTTTAATCATCTTGGTTTTCCACACTCATTAGTATCTACATGTATGTGAAATCACAGAATCACAGAAATGTCCTTCTTCAACATAATATTGCATATTTATATTCTGAAGTTTAGTAGATGTCTAATTACAGTAGTAAATGCGAAAGATGTGTCAATTTAATGGTCTGAAAAAGGGGGGATGGGGAAGTAAGAAACCAAATGGGCACTTTACTTGTACTCTTGACTTATTCATTCAAGCATTTTAACTGGCAGACTTCTTCTAATCCCCTGACAGCACCTGGAGGGGTGCCGGTAGAACACCAAAGGGATGGTGGGAAGATGTGACATATGACACTGGGGCAAGATCTGAACTCAGACAAATGAAATCTGTCAGCCAGCTCCTCAAAGGCTGCCACAGTTCTTATCACTGCTTGGTTGAGCTGGCTTGATACACAGACTTATTGTATTATTCAGCTGGTTTGATTTTCCTTTTTATGACAACCTTACCCTGGAGACCATCCATCTCTTTGCAGTGCTGGAGAATGACTGTAACTGAATGATATTTCAATATAATTTATAATCCTATACTGTAAACAGAAGTGATGGTTGCTTCTAACCACTGTGAAGAATTCTAATAGGTGTATTTAGAATCTTGTTTTTTGGAGGATGAGAGGTAGTCTGAAATTGGGGGATTTTTTTTTTATATAGTTTAGTTTAATAGTTTTATAACAGAAAAGCTATGAAAAGCCCTGAAAAAAACAGGAAATTTTTCAGAATGTGTCCAGGCAGTTAATGATGCATGTGAACAACTACAGCTGCGACAAATTATTTGCCAGAAGTTTAAATAGTGGTTATTATTACCAGCTTTCTGGATAATGTCCTGGAATGAAGGATTTAATGGTGAAAAGTTGGGCTCAAGTGAGATATCTGAATCTGAAAGCAATCTAACTAAATTCGGATTCTAGAATCTACCCTTTAAACAAATCTTCTGTAGAAGTGTAAGGTAAAATAGGTAGTCTACTGCGTGGCAAGCTTAAGCTTGTATTTTATCTTCTTCTTTGTGTCAGGAGAAAGAGAGGGTAAGAATTACTAAATTCCTTAGGAAATGCTCCCAACAATACCCTTACTCAATCTGGTGGATTTGAATAAAAAGGATTTGCCCTAGATTGGGAAATAGAAGACCATATCTTTAGCATAATCATTCTTACTTTGAAAAGACAGCCTTCTGGAAATATTCTCCCCACAAAAGATACAAATTAAGATATTAAAAAAGATAAGCTACCACTGATCACATGAAAGTACATGTCATTAGATGGAAATCTGAATCATCTGCATCTTATATTTCTACTTTACTTTTTATCCTGTTTTTATGGAGCTTGGGGTATTTTTGATGGGTAAACAAGGAGCAAGGATTTACTGATCATGAACACATTCCCTACCTGACCTAAACAATATATGACTAATGAATAAATGATCCTAAGAAATGTTCATCCAAAATCTGATTAGAAATGTAACAGATAGAAATGTAACAGATGCATGCAGTCTTTATAGTAGAATCACTGACCCTACCTTCTTTTATGGAACCTAGTGTGCTTAGATTGAGATGTACTGCAATGAAATAAGTGTAAATAAATTCTTGGTGAGATTGCTTTTTTGAATATTCATTCAAAATCCACCAGTCAGTGGAGTTACTTCAATCTGTTGAACATAAGGGTTTTAGTCACTGGTTTCCACTACTGTATGTGTCAGGTTCTGTTCATTTTAGCACTGTTAGTCAGTACAAAACAAAGACATACAAGCCCATCTTTGTTTCTATATCTAGTAAAACTTGGCAGAAATGTTGCACTTTGTAAAGGTGCTGGTTGCAACAATGAAATTTAGAACTAAGATTTTCATCGTCTTCATTCTGGCTCTTCCTGTGTATATTCTCTCTAGCACAGCTGGGAACATTGTGCAAAAAGGCTCTTACAAAGGCTGCTGCTTCATGTCTGGACACATTTATTATTGTAGTTTTCCAAAGCTGTATATAAACTCTTTAGTGAGATACATAGATCTCACTTCCAAGGAGAAAACAGACAAAGAGCAGTCATAATCTAGCTGATGAAAAAATTAAATTACACTTTTCTACTGTGTTTTCTACAAGTTCTCAAAACATTGTTTCATTTTTCCTTTCCAAATTTTATGCTTATTACTAACTTACACATGTGGAAAGTATTTTTTACATGAAAAAACCTGTAAACATTTTTAATGGGATCAGTTCTTGTCACACATCCTTATTCATGTTAATTAAAATGACTTAAAATTTTCTTAAAGTCTTTATAATAAGAAGGTTTGTATTATTGAAATCACAGAATCACAGAATTGTAGGAGCTGGAAGGGACCTTGAGAGATCATTGGGTGCAACCCCCCTGCCATGTTAGTGTTTTCTTCTGGAAAGTGGTTGGAAATTGATATGATGAAACTGAAGAACATTATTCCTACAGGTATATAGATGTCATTTATTGACAAGGTGTTATCTATTCATGAGTAATATTTTTTCCCATGTTTGCTGCATTTATGTTCCAGATTATGTTGAATGTAATGGTAGATACATACTTCCTGTCTGAGGGAGTTAATCTTAATCTTCACATGAATTATGTATCTGAGAAGGAATAGTAAAGACAATTTCATTGAGATTTGGAGAATTACTTTTGAAACCCTCAGATACATAAAAACACTCCGTGACTTGGCACACATATACATTTACATATTGAAATCAAACGTGTTCTTTGCAAGACATTTTTCAGAGTTTTTATTTGAAATAGTACAAGTCCAAATATGCCTTAATTTTCCATTGCTTAGAGCTTTAGCATATTGTAGCAAAAATAAATATGTTCCGATTCATCATGCACTCAGTAAACCTTTCTAAAATTTATTTCACGTTGTTAATACATGTACAGTGACTAAAGGTATCCATAAATGTGTTGTATTATCCTCTCAACATTTTTTTATTTTTTTTTTTAGAAAAGATTAAAACAAATATTATCCTTTCACTACTTACCGTCTTCTAGAAAAATCAGTTTTTCTTGAGTGTCCTCAGTTAATACCCACATAATAAATTCTGTGAGTCTGTAAGCCCATGGAGCCCCAGGTCACTGAACATACAGCTGGACAGATCAGTTCAAGTGAGAACAGAATTTACTCCACTTGACCTGAAGTGATTGATCTCAAGAAAAAAAAATACATAAAATTACATAAAATAATTATTTCATGTCATGAAGATCGGAAGAGGTAATAAAAAAAATCCACTTCTAATTGGAAGAAGAAAATATTATAATATTGATTTGTTTATATTACAGAATGCTAGCATGACACTTATTTCTAGCACTTGTCAGTACTTTCTTTAACTTCATGTTCAGCAAGATTCATCTCAGAGCAGGAAGTGTATCAGGTTAAAAACACCACTGTGCTTGGATGTCTTAACAGTAACCTCCCTCAGATTGTGCCCATTTACTACTGAGCAGTTTGAATTTTCACTCCTGCCAGTGTGTGAGATTCTAGTTTTGCAGCGTTTCCCTCTACGTACAAGACTTGGACCCATCAAAATAATGCTTTCTTCCATGAATTAATTTGATTTATTCTGTTTTACTGGAAAGCATAAATAACAGGAGCAGGATAAATATTCAGTATTTATATAATATTAATCATCAAATAATTAAAAATACTTATTGAGTAATTAAAATTAACTTTTAGAATGTGATTTATTGGAGTTTGTTTTACCACACTGGTTAAGCTTAATGATGTTTTGAAACATGCCTAAAATTCTTTAATGAGGCAGCCTGCTCTTCAATGTTTAATTTTTCTTTTTAATATTGTAGTTACACATGTAAAGTACAAAGAGAGGCAATTTACAAAGGCTGTAACTGAAATAGAAATGTACAGTATAGCTCAATAGTAATCCCATTAAGTAATTCTATTTGCTGATGCAATACAAGGCAATTCAAGAATACAGAGTCTTTTTTGTACACATCAAATGGTTCTATAATAATTCAAATGCTGACAGTTGTCATTGTTCTCTGACTGGCAAACAAAGCAACTGTTTCAGTGTTTGATCCATTTTTTATTGTTACTGTGTAAAAAGACATACCACCTCAAACATTTACCAAAAATAACAGGGAAGTTTTTCCTATACTGTGTTCAAGTTAACTATCAACTGCTGGCACTTTCACATTTAACAGCAGCTGATCTACAAACAACACTAACGAAAACTGCACTACCCCCTCTCACCAGTATCTGGTATTTTTATGAGACAGGTTGGGGTTTTCAAACTCTGCTGCTTGATCCTAGTTTTATTAACATAAGCAGCCCTCAAAGCAATGTATGTCTTCAAAGACCAAATTCTGAGCTCCTTGTTACAGGGTTGTTCTCATGTGTTACAGTACTCCCATATCCCACTGCACGTGCTGTAATTAGAGGAGAAGAATTAGTAAAGCTCCATAATGTTTGGGTTCTCTGATTTTAAAAGTAAAATATTCTTCAGATATTTCTGGGGAAAGGAAGGGTATTCAAAGTTGCAAGGTGGTGTTTCAACATCTCTCACAATAGGTTGTGTTCTGAAGTATTTGGGGGGAGGACTGGACTCTTTCACAAGACAGTCTATTCCAGGGAAGAGTGAGAAGCAGATTCATTCAGAGGTGTGGGAAATAACTCTGCACCGGCAGTGCAGTATAGCAGTGAAATACTAATGTGGATTTTGGGAAGTGGACCTTAATACTGTGGTCAAATACACAATGTATTAGTTCCTAATCCCTTCCGCTGAGAAAACACAAAAAAGATTGTGTGCTCATACTTCATCTAGGGCGCTTCAGTGTGAAAGCGTAAGGGAATGTTCAAGCTAAGCTGGTATTGCAAACTGAGCAAAAGCAGTGGCCATTACCCTGGACAGCAGCAAGATACTGTTGATAACACAGTAGCTTCCATCGCCTGCCATCATAAAACCCACAGAATCATCTAGGTCGGAAGAGACCTCCAAGATTATTTAGTCCAACCTCTGACCTAACACTATCCACTAAACCATATCCCTAAGCTCTACATCTAAACGTCTTTTAAAGACCTCCAGGGATGGTGACTCCAACCACTTCCCTGGGCAGCCTATTCCAGTGCCTAACAACCCTTTCTGTAAAGAAGTTCTTCCTAATATCCAACCTAAACCTCCCCTGGTGCAACTTTAGCCCATTCCCCCTCGTCCTGTCACCAGGCATGTGGGAGAATAGACCAACCCCCACCTCACAACAGCCTCCTTTAAGGTGCCTGTAGAGTGTGATAAGGTCGCCCCTGAGCCTCCTCTTTTCCAGACTGAACAATCCCAGCTCCCTCAGCCACTCCTCGTAAGACTTGTTCTCCTTAGAACATTACTTTAGATAGAAACAGGCAAATAGCATCTTGCTGGTTGTGCAGGTATTCAGCCATTATCAGAACCTATAGTCCGAGAATGCAAGAGCAGGCTGAGGAAGAACTGGTTGGTGGGAGGATGAGTACTGTAAGGGGGAGGATGGAGTAGTAGAAGAACATGGGATTGACATGTTAATGTGAGAGAGATGAGAGGTGTCCTAAAATAGGATTAATCTAGAGTCCTAATTCAAGGATGAATCTGTCTAAGAATAGACCTGCATGGAGCCTTTTCATTTGGAATCTCTTTTCACACAGATCTTTATGTAATACTACACTGAGTGACTTTTCAGAGTTGACAAAGCCTTAGATAATTCAAGCATCTACACTCAGCACAGATCAGTACCACAGGGATTAACTGATGGATCCAAGAGGGTAGAAATTTAATAGGGTAGCCCAAGCAATACACCCTGTATTCTGTAACCTTCCATGCTTGTGGAGTTTTACTGTTCCCAATTCTGAAGATCGACATAAAATAACTTGGATGTTCCAGCTCCAGTTCAACTGATAAGCAACTTAATGCTTTCTTTCCTCCCTACCCCATGATCTCTGTCCTCTGAGACCACCAGTTAATTCTGTCCTGTTTTTTCTTTCTTCAGAATTTAAATTCTTGAAATTCTTGAGGCAGGGATCATCCCTTTCTCTCTCTCTCTCTCTTTTTTTTTTTTTTTTTTTTTCCCCTCTTCCCTTCCCTCCAAAACTAAGAAAACTGTCAGAACATTAAAAAAAAATGCAGTAACAAATATTCCCTTTTCAAATAGAATCATTACCATAGCACAGTTATCCTTCAGCTACTAGTAGCTGCAAATGGAACAGGGAGATGTTAGTGTTCACTTCTACTGATCTCATTATACAAACCACTAAGAGAAGCAAGGGAATACATTTGGAGAGCTTTCATGTGGTTAAAGCAACAGGGGAAATTCATTCTTTGATATCTCCTTGTTCAGTGTCTCTGGCTCACTTTGTGTCTGCCCCTCAAAAGGCAAGGCTGTAAAAATATTACAGGATTGTTGAAAGGGATTGGAAAAATGAAAAATTCTCTAATTAAATGGACAGAAATATACTTGGAAAGTGTTTCTCGGTATTTTTAAGTTCAAAACCAGACCACCTATCCAAACCTCCTCATTAAGAGTCAAATTCAATTTTCATGCAGAGAGCTTGATATCAGGTTTCTATGTATCTAGACGCTGTACTTATTACTTTGATTTCTGTATTACCAATGTGCCTAACAACCACTGATTGATATGTTTGTATGTGACCTAATGACCTTGGCAAGGAAAAGTCAGTATCACCATATTTTATATTGGGAATGAAAGCTCAGATGTTAAGAGGTTTCTACACAGTCACCTAGAATGCAAGACACACTCCCTATCTCTGGAATTCCATGTCATCCATTAAGCATACAACCAACATTCTTCCATTCAGGAAAAACAACAACAACAACAACAACAACAAAAATATTATGCTTAGTGCCTTGTTGAGACACTCTCCTACTTGCATGGTATGCAAAAAACATATAGGCAATTTAAGATGGAAAGCAAAGTTAATAGTATCCATTTTTGTTGTTGTTATTTATTTGTTTTGAGTAGTTGTGGCAGATAAAGCCATGGTAAAGCTTGAGAAAAACTGTAATAAATCCTGACAGAATCTATGTGGATTCAGGTGTCAAAAATAATAGTGGCTATGTATAATTCATTGCCTTTCAGAGTATTACAGTATTTATAGCATAGCATATGGAGACGAAATGTAGCCCTTTACTTTTTAGGCTACTGGAGACTACAATACACTTGTATTTTCTTTGGGGTTTGTTTTCTTTCTCCATTAGAAACTGCAGTTTGAGTCCCTATGCAGCTGATTCTTGCTCTTCAGAGAATTCATCTGCATAATCTTTACTTCTAGACTGTTTCCAACCTAGGGGGTATATACAGAAGTCTGACGGTGGAAAAAGATGTGTGCATGGCCACTTTAAAAAGAACTCCAAGTTATCATCATAAATAGATGTATGGCTCCCTTAAGAATTTAATTAGTCGTTTCACTTGAATTATTCACTGGGAAAAAGACACTGGCTAACTTTGAATCAAATTATCTAGTATTAGTCTATTATCTAGTAGTAGAAGATATTCATCTCCAAATAGAAGATTAACATTATATTACAGCCAATACGAGTACTAATCTTTTAGGTAATGCATATGGTTTTGTAGGGCCCTATACCCATTAAAACAGTAATCTTAAAAAATAAAAGAAAATGACAACAACAACAACAAACATGAGGTTAAACAATGCTTTGTGGAATTTAGTTACATGTGGTAAAATTTAATGAAAATATATGGAGGAGAGTATATGTAAGAGTGAGAATTAATGATATATATAAAAGAAATATGCCTGATGAATATATAAAAGTATATTTATTTATAATCTGCCTGATAAGGCGTCCTCTAAATAAAGTACAGTTTTCAGCCATTGCATGAAAAAAAAAAAAAAGTATACCTACCTGAAAATATTGTGATAAATAGAATAATGAGGCTATATTTTAATTTTACTAAATTACTGGGAATAGATGTAAAGATTTATTTCACAGAACAAAAGCATTTAAGCAGGAGTTTATATTACTGTTATGCATCAGTGATAGTAACACTGGGACTTCAGTCTGCATTACTACAATGATTAATTAAAGGCCTTGTTCAGGATGAGTGAACATCATTATTGTTTTTAAATAGGAAAGGCAGATAACCATTACTGATTATTCCTCAATTCCCAGTCTCACTTGTTAAAGACTAAAGAATACTAAAGCAGGTTGTGTAGTTTTCATGAAGCTCTAAATGGAGCCAAGAATAATATGATTAATATGCAACACATATTAAGGTAAAGAGTGAGAGCTGGATTAAAGTTACAAAAATGTTGTACTACTATAAGTGAAAATGATAGTAATTTTTGTTAATAAGGTAAAAGAAATTTAGACCATCACTATCATTTAAACAGATGTTTTTGAATGAGTTCAAAGATGCAACAGCATTACTATGTAAACAGAATCTAACTAGCCAGACTTAAAAAAAAAAAAAAAAAAAAAAAAAAAAGACATTCTGTAATCTTGGGTACTTTATATTGGTAAGAACACAATGAAACACAAACCTGTCCGCTAACTCCTTGACTATTAGAGATGGCACACATTGTTGAGAATCAAAATGACTGAGAAACACTGGTGTTGATTGGCTGAAATCAGAAATTAGCCATAAGTAATTTACATTAAGGATTCCAGCAGACAAAATCATGGCTTTTGAGGGTGATAAGCAAGGAGAGCTCCAATAAAGATTTTTATATTCATCTTGCAGAAGAAACTTTATTTTGCATGCTTGAGTGGTTGGTTTGGATTCCTAGATAAGAGAAAAGAGAGTAGATATCTTAGTTCTGTCAACTGTATAATAGGTGCAAATTGTGCTAGCCTTACAGTCTAACAAAATAAATAAAAATCTATGTGCTGTGCATAAAGCTTTTAATCCCACAATGCTCAGAATGGAACTAGAATGTAGGAAGTGTTGTATATATACCTATAGAATTGCAATAATTAGAAATTAATTTCATGGAATAGGATTCAAATCGTTCTAGTCAAAGCTGATAGATTTAATCACTAGAGAAATTAGCTGGGAAAAAATACCTTCTTTGTTGTGAGAGGCCTCATCCAAGACTGTAGGTTCTTGCTCAGGATGTGTAGTCTCAACTGCTTTACCGAAGAAGGTATTTATCCCCCCCCCCCCTTTTTTTTTTTTATATGAGAAACATGGTGATGGTAATAGTCTGAGCATGGTCAAGATATCAGAGGCTTTAAATATGATCTGTAAGGATGGAGTGCAATCTTTTATTATTTCTTGTATTTTATTGATAGCAGGCCCAAGAACAACGAACTTGTTCAGGCTCTCAGCTTCCATACGTGCTCTGCTTTTTTAATATAATTAAGTATATGGTGAGTGTCCTGCTTTATACATCCACCTGAATTTTCCAGCATGATTCTCCCCTTCAATGTCATGACTTCTTTCTGTCCAGAAGCCCTAAATGAAACAGCAAGGTGTGGTATGGTAGTGTCTAACAGATACAGAGAGAGTAGCTCCCAAGTGTACTTTGCACCAAAAGGAGACCCAATAGAAGAAGTGCTTTGCTTGGTTCCAGCTATTTTTGCATTATGAAAAGAACTTGGGGGAACATTAGTTCTTAGAGTGTAAAAAGAGGAAGAATATAGCTCTTCCCCTCATGCTTTCTTCTGTGGATGGCCTTCCAGACAAATAACAAAAACAAGAAAAGTCACAGTTATTTCTGATTATTAGAGCATTAATTTAGAGACATCTATAAGTTACAGAAATGCTTTTGAAATTAGTCCATTTAAACCATGAATGGTCAGAAAAGATGAACTCTGTATTATGGGACATGCTTGTACCAATAAGGAAAACTTACATTTATTTTTTTTTAAGTAGACAAGCATTTTAGGAAACTGGGGGGGAATACTGCAAAGAACATAAAATAATCTTTGTGGTTCTCACTGGACCATTATATTCTGTTATTTGTCCTTTAGAAAAAGTGAAAGCACAGCTGAACTGGAGCTACTTGCATAACAGTCTCAGTGACTAAGAATTCAAATTCAAAAGGAGATGTAAGCAAACAAAAACTTCACCAAAAAACAAAAGTTGGCAGATAATAGAATATAGGCGAGTAATAGAGATAATGTGTTCTAATAAAAAACAGATGTCAAGCAGCAAACAATGAAGGAAAGATGAAGGATGCTGGTGGTAAAAGGATTATTGTAATAACACATCACAAAACTTCAAAACGTGTAAAACAGAACAACCAATAATAGATCAAAGATAATGTGTTTTTTGTTGTTGTTGTTGTTGTTGTTTTTTAAATAAAAACATAGCTTTCAGGATCCTACTTGAGTACTCAAAACTAGTACAAATGTAATCTCAGCTGAATCTGTGAGGCTGAAATTTTGGAGTTCTTTCTCCTAACTTCAAAAGGAAGACTTGCTTCCTTCAGCAACACCGAAGAATACCTTCCAAAAAAATGTAGCACCGACGACCTGTGAAGAATATTGAATGTTGAGAAAAATAAAGAAATGTATCACCATTGATGCATGAAATCTTTCAGATATCTGGTGTGATAAAAAGAAGTTCTTCAGTGTTCATGAAGGACATTAATTATAATCTTTATACAATAGCTAGGGGAAAATAAAGCCACACTTGTGCTGGCTACAAGTTTGTCAAGCAGATGCAGTTCTTTTGTTTAATAGATATGGAAGCAGCTAAAATTGAAAATTGATTCAGAGATCTGCTTATGAAGACTGAGGTCTGTGTCTTGTGCCTTTTTTTTTTTTTTTTTTTTTTTTTTTTTTAACGTGATGGTGTGCTCAAGTCTCTTGGTAAACTCAATTTTGTATGTTTTGTTTCCAGTGTGTGGGCTTTCTGAGAAGGACTGGGTATTATCTGAATGTGTATGATGTGACCCTCAAAAAATATTTTGGATATTTAAAAGCTTTAAAATATATATACGTATATTTTGAAATAACCCCTTATTTAGATGATCCACATTCAGGTTCCACAGCTGCTCTCTTAAGATATTTGCAAAGAATGGGTTCCTTGTTCTTTAGTTTACATGAATCTATAAATCTTTATGAAAAATTATGGCATATTTTTGGCTTTTTATTAGAGAAAATATCAGTTACATCTAATGGTGTTATTCAGTGTCCAGTGAAGTTACTGATAGCTATGCTGTTTATTTTTCCAGGCATAGAATCAGGTTTACCTCTATTTTGCTGACTATTTTGTATTTGATCACATGAATCTGTTCTCTGTTTTAATACAATTGCTTTTTCGAAGCTGAGTTTTCCATGCTACTGTAGTAGAAATTTATAAAATTTTGGGAAATCATACCTCTGCCCCAACCCTGATTCTTTGTTTCTTTTTTCAAGTATTTTTCTTTCAAGCAATAAAAGTATTGCAGACTTTAATCTGAAGGACTTCGTCCATTCTTTAAATATGCTAAACTGTTGTTGGCATACTTGCATTGGCAAAAATGTTAAGTGTCTTTCAATGTAGTAGGTGGAATTGTATTTTGAGTACTCTTCTGCAATACACATAGGATTTTTGTGTCAAATAGCTGGCGGTCAGAATCCTGTTACTTGGAAGAAATTATGAGAATAGCAAGGTGATTCTTGCCTGCTCTAGGTGTGTTAGAATAGTTTTCTTTTGAATGCCTTGGTATAGCAAAATGTTCTCTCTCTCTTATTCAGCAATGTGGGTTTATGAATCAGATCATCTTTCAAACAAAAAATGAGTTCTTTTACTTGAGACAGCACACAAAGGTCTTGATCCAAACATGTCTGTCCACTTATCTGAGTAGACATTGGATCACCTTGTACCACCGGTTTTCAACACAAGGTGAATGCCTTTCAAGGCATTGTATCATTTACTTCCTGTAAATTTAAAAAGAGATTTCCCATTAAACTCCAGGATGCTGCCTGATGTGTAAAAATATTTTAGATGAAGAGCTCTAATGTTTTTTTGTTTGTTTGTTTGTTTGGTGGTGGTGTTTTTTTTTTTTTTTTTTTTTAAGCTTACACTCAAATCTTTTACATTTCATTATGGGGAGATTAGAACATTCAGGAGTTTTTGTGGACTTCTGCAGTAAAATAAGCTTATATTCTGTTGGCACATCAAATAATTATGCTGAAAATGAAAAAGTCAAATAAAATAGATTGAATAGCTGAAAAATGTAAATTCAAAGCCATTTAGCTGAGTAACATCAACTGACTGTAAATGATATCTATATATCTAGTTTTTTTGAATGATCTATCTATATATATAACCTATATCTTTCAGTTATAAATACCCAGTGATAGTCCCCGGTCCTCCTGGTTCTTCCTGCTAATACCAAAGGGTTTACCTGATCCTACTGGAAGGATAGCTGAAGTGTTTAATTCTTCTATATTATAATTAGTGAATCCTCCAGTCAGTCAGAAATAAGGAATAGTGGTTTGTGTTTCGTTGTTACGGATTTCACATTGAAATTCTGTATCATAAATAAACACATCTAAATATTTATTCAATAATTCCTCAAAATAGCATTTTTTTGTTGTTGCTTCTGTGCAGTATATTTGATTTAAACGCTACATTTCAGGCTACCCCAATAAGGTGTTTTGTTTTTCTTCCTTCACCGCTGTTTTTTCTCTGTGTCTTCCATCCACAAGTTCTGTTACAAGTCAACCAAAACATTCTCTATTTTTTGAGGGCTTGCATACAGAACTGAAACATCCATAATTTTCCCACCTATAGTAAAGCTCACTCTGGAAGGCTAACTTAGAACTGTAGTAAAAAAAAGGTTGAAAAATAGTTAATTAAATGTTATTTCTACCATAATGTATTGTGAACAAGTTATTGTTCTATATATACATTACTGTAAATTAGAGAAGAAACAGGCTAAAAATATTTCAGAGCAGCTGCCTGAAATGGTTTCAGTTCTGTGTTGAGAATGACAAAAGGAGGTATTTGACTTTCTTGAGGCTGTGTAGTTGCATATTTTAACCATGAGAAAAGTTTGAATGATACCACTGCCATCTTGAGGCAAATCGGAGTATAACAGCTGAATTTCTGTTCAAACAGAACGGTCGTTCAGGTAGTAAATGAGACTGAATATCATTCCTTTCACCTTTTTCAGTCTTCGTACTTCACTAGGGTTAAAAATTCGGTATTCTCTCCACTACCAAAAGCACAAGTGCTTGCACAGTAACATTAGTTCTTTAAACACATGCACAGTTGCATAGCCTTAATATTAAATATATATATATATATATTCATTTTTGTGTACAGAATGAATGCAGACAGACTAACGGGACAGTGCTGAAACAAATTCAGTACTCATTTTTTAACTTAAAATATCGTTTTTTTAATGTACACCTTGTTAAGTAATGAAATTTCATCCATATGCAGAAGCAAGCATTTATTTGGATTTTGATGAGACCCAAAATCATTGAGTAGAAATCTATTGAAAACAAAGTGAAATCCATTGAAAACATCTGGCTGGGGAAATTGCTCAATGTAAATTGCTGAGAAAAAATTCTTCAAGTACTTGACTTTTTCTATACTCTTTCCTAAATAATGGTTCAGAGCTATGATAGTTTAACAGTAAGGGAAAACAGGCCTTCTACCTAAACTGGTACAGGTGCTCTTATTTTTGTGGTAGCATTGTTTGTTTTTGGAAGGCACTTGAATAAAATGGTCATTGATATGTTATTATAAGACTAATGGGACAAATTATTTCTAGGTTTCTTTCTACACATGGGGTTGGAAAAATATTCTACGTAACTTTCCTGAGACCACACTAGGTTTAACTCTGTGTATTCAAATATTTCAGGTCATTTGCAGAATCAGCAGAATGGAGAGAAAGGAATCACAGTGAAGTAATTAATAGTCACAGTAATTACATTCAAATATTTTACTCTTTCTCATAGAAATAAAATGAAATGTCTTTCCAAGACAGTGGCATCCATAGTTGAGTATTGCAGCTGCATGCTTTCCAGGATGACCATCATTACAGGCTCACATGCTTCAAGCCATGCTCTTTGTTGTTGTCAGCTTCCTGTATTTTAATTCCGCTACCTTCAATCATTGCTGAATCTCAGTGTCTCCTTAGCCTTGCTCTGCCCTCATTGGCAGGTGTGCATGTCTTTGCAGTAGGTCCATTTGACACACAATAGATCATAGTGGTTGGCTCTGCTACACATTGTAGGAGCTTGGCATCCTTACAGTGCACTAAGAAGGTTCTGCTTTTATTTCTGGTAATTACACATCTAGAACTCTTTCCTACCCTGTTTTTATTTTCAGTACTTTTTTCCTTGTATTGGATTCTACTGGCTATACTTTGTTACTTGCCTAAGTGGATTTCTGTTTTTGTTTTCATCCTCCCTGTGAGGAAAGTCTTTTTCCCCTTAGGTTTCTTTTTTTTTTTTTTTTTTTCTTTCTCTCTTAATAGTGTTGTCACTTGACTTTGCAATTTTTTCAAGTTTCACTAAAAGCAGCATTTAAATATTGCTTCTAGAAATTGTCTGACCTTGCTAATCACTTTTTTTGCTGTTGTATAATGCATGGTACCTTCCAACTTCTATTCACAGAGTGTCTTTGAAATGGTCAGTGGGAAGGTTTACTTTAAACTTTTGTCCTTTGCCCCTCAAATTCAACATTTAGTATCAATGCGTACCACGCTTTAGGATCATTTAGTACTTTTTCTGTATACGTTAGCATGTAATATGGCAATTTTAAAATACATTTATTTTGAAGATTGCAATAAATGTAAACAAGGTCGCACATAGAACATACTCAGTCTTATATAGCTACATTAGTATTTTAATGAAAATTTATGGGTATGATGCAGTATAAAATTCTGCAGAGTGATTCCCAGAAGATTTAGGGAGGCTTTTCAACAGTTGAATCATGAAGTTTTATTTTCAGTTTCAGGAAGGGAAAACTCATTTAAAGCTTTCAGGGTTCAGTGATTTTAAAATTAAGCCACTATATAGAACTATCACAGCATGTTTTATCCATGTGGAAGCCTAGACAAGATGATCTAAGCTGGAATTGCTTGTCTATAGGTTTCATTTCTCACATTATTGGTATGTGAACTATTATGTCAGAGAGAAACTGTAATGTCAATAAGCAAATGCCTTTGTAAAAGTATTTGCCCCCCTACCCCCCCTTCAAACTGTCTACTGCAAAGCACTTTGATTCCTGAAATCCTGATTACTTTTTCCTGTGCACCTGTGTATGCCAGTGTTTTGAAGGAACTCCACACAGGCAGACTGGGAGTGATTTTTAGAAGTTTTAAGGCAGCAGCCCTCTGTGCTAGGTGAGGACAGATTCTGCTTCTATTTGCTTACCAAGATTTATATTTGAACTTCAGTGAGAAAGAGGAGAAAGCTTGTTGTCTATGCAATTCCTTCACATTTTGTTGGAGTTTAGCAGCCTGCCATTCTGTTCTTCCCTGCTAGCACTACTTCTACTTCAATAGCAATTTGATGCAAACACACTAGATCTCACCAGGCTATTCTTTCCAGTTAATTCAGTCCTGAGTATAGGCCTGTGCCTAAATGATCATAAAAATCGCATATGACAACTGGCAAGGAAGCTGTCAGCTACTACCAAGGTCTTTTACAGGTCTAAATGCTGCAGATAGATACTGAAAATGAAGAGCCTGGAGTTTCATTTGATCTAGGCTGGACTTCCAGGGGCTTTCATCTATCTACATTCACTCTAATTCAAAATCCACTTGTAAGTCAGAATGAATCTGGCTAACCTGTGCCAATCATGTCTAGAATACCAGCATTTGATATGAATGTGCATGAGCAGCTTGAATATGCTGTAATATTCTTGTTTCTGGTATGTGCTTATAAATGTATCTTGTATTACTTTCTGTATAAAGAAAGATATATCTGTTAAAGTTTGGAATCTAGTCTCCCGTGGTATTTGTTTGGGCAGCAGTATGTATGGGCTGTGCCATTTACTAGACTGCTGGAACAGAGGAAAAGGCAGTGACAGCTGTCATGTAGAGTGAGTGACAAAAGAGCAGACCTTTAAGGATCAGCCTGCACTTACCATAGCTAGTGGGTAGATGATGGCTTCTTGCCAAAATGTAGGTTTACTATGGTTTTCTGAGAGCAACATATCCTGCCATTAACAGAAAGTTCCCTGTCTTGTCTTTAGGATCAGCAGTTTCAAACTCTTTAGAAATATATCTTAAATTAAAAGTGACTGAAGTTTATAGAAGAACATGTCACAATTTGCTACTGTGTAGGAAAGCAGTCATTGAATTGTAGATATATGATAAGGCTGAAAAAAAATATAGTGCACAGTAATTGTCAGTGCTATTTAGTTTGGAGAAAGGACATTGTATTCTTCATGTATTATGAATTACAAAAAATAAAAATAAAAAAATGGGTAAACAATGCTTGAAGTTGACTGAGAAATTCAAGAGAAAGTGGATAAGAGAGTTTGTATAGAGAAGGCAGGACTGGGAGTGGGTTCCATGCAAAATCACTGAATGCATACATCGGTCTTGAGAAGAGGAGGCTGAGGGGAGACCTCATCACTCTCTACAGATTCCTCAAGGGAGGTTGTAGCGAGGTTGGTGTCACTCTCTTTTCTTAGGTGACAAGAGCTAGGAAACGAAGCACTCCTCTCAAGTTGTGTCAGAGGAGTTTTTGATTAGATGTCAGGAAGAATTTCTTCATGGCAAAGGTGATAAATTGGAAACAGGCTTCCCAGGTAAGTGGTAGAGCCTCCAACCCTAGAGGTATTTAAGAGGTGCCTGGATGTGGCGCTTAGGGACATGGTTTAGTGGTGGACTTGATAGGGTAATGTGATGGTTGGCCTTGATAATCTTATGTTTCTTTTCTAACCTAAATGATACTATGATTCTTTGATCAGAAAAAGTTCACTTCTTTTTGTCCCAGGAAGTACTTACTGCATGGCATTTCTGCGTGTCACACCCAGGAATGACACCCAGTATCTTTCCGGTATGTAATATACATTACTCCCACCTGCGGACATGCCTCCCATTAGAAAAATAGCATCCTTAGTTAAACCATTTCCTACTTATTAACACTGAACAAAGTATAAACCACTCTTCTTGAAAAAAAGTTCTCAAGTGTAAATGGGCATTTTTTTTTTTTATTTTTTTATTTTATTTTTTTTTTTTTTTATGGCTTTATAAGTAGACAAGAAACATTTTCCTGTACAGACAAAAACCCACCTTTGCTTTTATAACCGTAGACAAAGCTACTATCAGATTAAAGAATGTGAACAGGGAATGGATAGAATGAAACAAAACCAGAAATACAGAATAGAGGCTTTACAGTTCAGTAGGCAGCTTGAACACTGGGAAACCAGCAACCACAACAGAGATGATCTAAAATGGTCCTTATTGGCTGGTGAGATAAAGTAGGTTTAGAAACCAGCCTTGAAGAGTTTAGCTGCAGTTTTAGATTCGTAATTACTTTGTTTGACAGAGGGATAGATTTTAAAACTTTCTCTACCATTTATGCTAAACATGGGAATTGAAGGAGAAACTGATCAAAAGATAGTCTTCATTAGCTGTGGACTGTAATGGTAAGGAAAAGATAATAATTCGGCTTGTTGGGAATGTGGGAAACAGGTGCACTGTTAAACAAAGAAAACTAAAATTGTTTCCTTTCATATTTCCTGAGACATTTCATATTGCCCTGGATCTGTAAGACAGAAAAAGACACATTACGCTTCTAAGTAGTATTCTGGTTTAAAGAGGGCTATAAACACCTTCCTTTACCATACAATTTGCATAAAGGCTGTCTCTGGTCTAATAAAAGGGGTTAATTTGTGCATTAAGCCTTTTGGGATGGAAATTAGTGGAAATAATTAAGATGTAGACTGATATATGTGGACTGTATATACTGATACAAAACAGGAATTCTTCTTTGCCACTACACTTTTAAAATTCTCAGAAGTCCCCTAATAATAGAGAATGTTTGTTTGCTTCTGCAAGGCATGGTTCTTCCCAACGGGAACAGACTTTATTATGATTCATACTCTCCCTTACTGCCTTCAGTGCTTTACAGTTGTCTCTGGGACCCCTGGATTGTAATGTTCTGAATAGGCAGACATCATAGCACTGCTTTAAAGGGTCAGTTGTAGAACTCGGTTTAATTGTCAGATCTGCTTTCATCATAAATTCTGGTTGGAAGGGTAATAGTTGCAGTTTAAATTAGCAGATCTGATGCCGAATGTCTTTTTTCTTTTTTCTTTTTTTTTTTTTTTTTTTTTTTTTCACAGTAAGCTTGTCTTCTGATGCAAAGCTCTTTGAAGTCACTTGAGTTTTCTGTTATGTCAAGAGTCTTTGGCCCAAACCTTTAGCTTCAATTTCACTTCCGCTCATTTGTCCAAAGACATGCCAAAAGTTTATTAATGGATAAGTAGAATAGATTTTCTGCAGGTTTTTTGTTTTAATATTTTTCACATGACTTTACATGTCTGCATTAATCTACGTCTTCCTTAGCACTGCTTCTATTGTAATCATCAGGAACTGCAATGTAGTCTAAGCATAGCGAAAAAGCAGTTAAATATTATGGTCATTTTAGTAACCTGTCTATTGCAGTACTTGAATGTGAAGGAATCTCAGTTACAACCCACCCTCATTCTAATAAATATTATTTGGACATATTATGAAAGCTCTGCTTAATCTAACAATTTAATGTTTGTTCAATCAAGGTATTGCAGAGAAACTTTTGTAAAGCTTGATAAATTACATTAAATTAAATGTGGCAACAGATACAAATGACATCTACCTACATATTCAAATCCTGAGATTTGTATACAGAAAATAGGTAGATTTGTTTACTTTTTGAAGTCACTCAAACTCTGGTTTAATGCAAATGGAATATACAAAGTTCCCAAATGTGAAACTCAATTATTTTATAAATATACATTTTTAATCATGAGAAGAAACTAGACAAAAATTTGTTGTGATGAATATTATGATGATACAAGGAACTGAAGTGATAATGCTTGCTAGAAAAGTTCTCAAAGTACGCACAGAATTTTCTGCTGTACTGTGAACTGCTTTGAAGAAATGCTAAAATTTGACATTTTACTGTCATGTGCCAGAGTACTGATTTTTCTTAGTCTTTTAAAATGCATGTTTGCATTTGAACTTTAATATGCTATGTGAAATTTTCAGGGTTTCAGGTACAAATATTCTACTTCCTTTGTGGACTGTATAATAAATCTCTATGGTAATTACTGCTCTTGCCCTGCTTCTTCTGGTAACCCTATGCTGTTGCACTTCTGCAAAACAAACTTAAGATAAGTAGAAATTTAAGAAGATTTAAGGAAAATAATTTTGTTAAGTAGCTCAGAATTCTGTCAGTCAAACAAATTTTCCGGGCTGCTTTTGTAATGAAGTATATAATGAAGTGTATATTCATGTCTGTATCCTACCTGTTCTTGTATGAGAGTAGGAAGGAGTTTATGATCAGAAATGGAAAGTGGAAAATGAAGCTAAAACTCATAAGTGATATTCTTTTTCCTAGAAACTTGGGAAAAAAGCATTAGGGCAGAGTTGGAAAACTTGCTTTCTTCTCCAGAAAACTGAGGTACTACCAGTGTTTGTCAGCCTCCTGCAAAGAGAAGGAGGAGAGAATAACATTAATGCACCTTCATTTTAAATCCCTGAAGATAAATGTTATAAACCTGGTAGTAGTATCACATGTTCCATCATCTGAAAAACAAATCTCTCTCTCAGCTGTTATCATATAATTTCTACTGCTAGAGAATCAGGCTGGATAGAATTTGGTTTTGTGCACCTGGATTTTCCTAAGTGCTTTACAAGAGATGAGTCAGATGTACAGTCTCTGAGGCCAGCCTTGATGTGTTTGGTAGTAGTTCACACAAGCTCTGAGGCTTTAGAAACTAATATTTTATATTTTTTGTAACTGTGGAAAGATTTTCCAGGGGCTAAAAATTTGTGTGATCATCTGCTCCTTTACTACTTTTTTTTTTCTTTTTTTTTTTTTTAGTTCATTTAAATTGCAGTTAAACTTTATTGTCTTTAATTAGGATACTTATTAAGAACTCTGTGATACACTGGAAACAGGGTGTTTTTATATTTGTTTGTTTGTTTTTTACTTGCTTTTTTGGGTATAAATGGCAAGGTATTATTAGTAAGATTGGCAACAGTCCCATTGTATGCCAAAACTGAGACGACTGGAGGAGTTTGTGGTGCCTCTGTGAAGACATATAGGAGGAAACAGTGAAGGGACCAACAGCAGGAATGACGGAATATCAGTGTCAGGAGAGTGGGAGATGCTCCATGGTGAAGCAGGTATGCCTCAGAAGGGCCCGTGGATGTGCCCACACCACAGCAGGTGCAAACTCAAAGGGACTGTAGCCCATGGAGGTCCCAAACCAGAGCATAGGAGCAGCAGAAAGGAAATGCTTTTTTCCTGACCCCAACCCACTGTGCTGCATGTTGCCTCACTGAAGGGACTGAGTGTAAGCTGGACAATAATAAGGTGGAAGGAGTGAAGCTGAGGCTGGGAAAGGGGGAGGTTAATTTTTTTTAAAGGTTTGTGGTTTTTGTTTCCCAAATCAGTACTAAAATCAGTAATTATTCATGCTTATTGGCAATAACTTAAGGCGAATTCCCCAACCTGAATGTGTTTTGCCCACAACAGTACTTGGTAAGTGATTTCCCTCTGTTTATTTCAACCTGCAAGTTTTCTCACTCTTCATCGTAGTTTCTCCTCTGTCCCACTGCTGGAGTGGAGGAGAATGAATGAGTAGTTAAAATATTTTGAAGACTGAAGTTTCCTCTCCACTCCTTTACTGGCACCAAATCTTAGTCTTTTTGATATTTTGACTCTTAACAATCGAAATTAAATTGTTATTCTCATTGCAAATCCAAAAATTTATGGAACAAGGCGTTATTTTGTTGTTAAAAGATTTATTTTCCTTTTTTTTTTTTTTCTCATGTGTTGCTGATGGTAATGATTAACAGTACAGGAGCATATAAATACATGATGGGGTGGGCAGGAAGTAAAAAAAAAATGGAGCCATACTCTACTCAGTGGTATGTAGCAAAAATAGAAGAGGCAATTTCAACAAACTGAGATACAGGAAATTCCATTTAAACATAAGAAGAAAAAAATTGCTGTGAGAACAAACACTGGAACAGGTTGTCCAAAAGGGTTGTGGGTTCTCCATCCATCCTGTTTGATATTCAAAACCTGACATGGATGCAGCTGTGAGCAACCTGCTATTGCTAACCCTGATTTGGGGAGGAGGGTTGGATTATTCAGTCTCCAGAGGTCCCTTCCAGCTTCATCCATTTTGTGATTCTGTTTTGACACTTCCAATAGGTACTTGCCTTCACATGAACAGAAGCACAGATATAAAAGAAATATATGTAATACCTACGATTAATGCAGGGCAATGCCACTAATGTCCATAAAAAGCCATCTGAAACTGCCTGAAATGATGGCCTTTGAAAATAAATTGCACTCAAATCACCCAGCTGCAGACAATTTTAGTAAAAACATTGCTGAGCTGATATGTGGGTTGACGATGTTTCCATTGGCTATGGTTTGCAAACCTCCTATTAATTTCTCAACAGAAGCTGCATAGTCATTCATCTTTAGAACAGCTATTCCAAAGATTTATGGAAGCATAATATGAAAATAAGACTAATGTATTATCTGAAAAGGGCATTAATGTTCATGCTACCCACAGCATAAATCTGGGGTCAAATGGTCATTCACATCAGAATGGGTAAAGCTCCCTATAGTACTCCCTTAAATTCACACTCACTGGCATGCATTTTATTTTACCTGTATTAAGAAATAAAGCGAAGTACATATGTTTCAGGAGTCTGAACCTAAGAATATTATGAAAATAACACCACATGCAAAGACTAGAACAGAGGGAGGCAAATATACTAAAGAGAACACCTACTCATTTGGAGTTAAATGCTTATCTTGTATGCAGCAGTTTTGTTGAGAGCAAAGAGGTGCTTTTTGTTCTGAGGCAGTATAGCAACAAGACTTCTTATACGGTGTCTACCAAGAGTGCTTTGCACTCCTTAAGAACAACTAAAATAGAGAACACAGGTGACAGGAGTGCCATAGTTGTACTGGGATTAAACACTCCAAATCCCAATTGGGTGAATCATGAGAATAAACTGTGCTTCAGGAACTTCTTGGTCTGCTGTATATTAAAGTGAAACAGTTGTAATTATGCTGATTTAGGCCTTCAATGAACGACAAGAATGAAAAAAACTTTCAGTATGTCTTTTACAGAGATGATAAAACTGCTTTCCAATTTTATGTCTATTTTCTTTTCAAGATTGAGGTTTTTTGTTTGTTTGGTTTGGTTTTATTATTTTATGTGTGTACCAAGGAAGGACTGTTACCAGCATTACAGAAATCCAGCCACCTGTAAGGTGAAATGCAATCATTAGAACAGAGAGCAGTAAAGCTACAAAATGATTGTGGATAGGAATGTTAAAAGTATCAATAAAAAAATTGTAGGTGTGAAATGGTGCTTAGCAGTAGATATCCCAAATGGACTGAGAGCCAAGAGATCACACAAGGAAGGACAATTTCTGAACATGTTTTAGTTTTCATATTTTGAACAGTCTTTATAAAGAATCTTTTAGAGCTGAGAGATCCAGGGAAAAGAAATGTCGTGTTAACACAGACTCCTTGTGATGGGATTTTACAAATGTACCAGGTCAGTACCTTAACAAGAAAAATGTTTTGTTTACTTTAATGACTGCAAACAGCAGTCATTCTGATATCTAGCTTAAAAAAAAAAAAAAAAAAAAGTCTCTGTTGGCAACAACTTGACAAACAACTCTTCGTGGCCCTTTTAATTAAACAGAGGTATTAGTTTGCTCCTTGGAAAATCTGTAGCTTAGTGAATACACGTTTCTTATTTCTATTTCCAGGAACTTCCTCAGAGATCTCATCTAAGTATTCTGGAAGTTTCCAGTTGACTTTATTCATTAGATATGAAAAAGCCAATCCAGAGCTGTCTTAGCTCTGAATGGAGTAAAAAGTCCTCAGCAGCATGCCTCTCCTGATACATGTGTGTTCCATAAGTATCATATATTATTTAGCATAGTTCAAAATAATATTTCCTATAATATCACACAGTGAACAAATACTAAATTTGTGTGTATACCCTGCTGTGTTAGCTTGAGGTCACTGGGATAATTTCTTGAGATATTGAATATTTTTCTAAGCTAGACTGTGGCACACCAATAGGTTCCAATACGGGTAGTCCTATTTTGAGCATTGCCTGGGGATATTAAGTCCAGAACTGGCAAGAAGATGGATGTTTGGCAGAAGTGACAAATTCAGTTTCCTGGAGAAAGTTGCTGACTGCACTGTTCCAAATAGAGCTGCTTATCTGCCATTCCAGGTGTTATAATGATGACAGCTGTTTAGGGCGATCATGAAGAGGTAAGGGAATGAATGAATCTACTGGAGAGTCCATTTTGTTTGTAAATTTAAGAAAAAAGCAACACTTGCTGTGATTCATACTTATATTCTGTGAGTCACATCTGTATTCTGATCAGTTTTATTGCACAAAGTAGCAAAAATATGCACGTTAATGAAATTTCATAACTAATATATTTTCAGACCTAGCTGTATGTGGCCCGAACAAAGCAGTGATGTTCTGAAACAGCTTCCTTCTGTGTGAAATGTTCTCATGTCTGTGCAAAGTTCTTGATTGTAATGAGCTGAAACAGGTGTTCAAACTCCAAAGCATAACGTACAACTCGGCTTGCAGTGGTTATGCTATCCGGCAGAATACATTGCACTCTTAGTCTTGCACATTTTTGGCAACACATATTTCTAATATGTGGAAATTATCTTATCCTAGTGGATTTTTGTGATGTGGTATATTTTTAGGTACCGCGTGCCTTGTTCAGTACAGAATATATTTGCCCCTCCCTCAAAGGTATGAATTTAAAAATATTTGACTTCTGACCAGAGTATTGTTGGTGTCATGCAATGCATACAGGAGATGAGAGGGTTGAGGGAAGAGAAGAAGAAACAGAGATAGAAAAGCGGGTAAAGCAATGGAATACTTGATGAAAAAGAACTGGAGTAAGAGCAGAGAGTACAAAGAAATTATAGCTACAGCCCCAGTATCATAGAATCATAGAATGGCTCGGGTTGGAAGGGACATTTAAGATCATCTAATTCTAACCCCTCTGCCATAGGCAGGGATGCCACCTACTAGCTCAGGTCAGCCAAGGCCCCATCCAGCATGGCCTTGAACAGCTTCAGGGATGGGGCAACCACAACTTCTCTTGGCAACCTGTTCCAGTATGAGATACTATAAGCTAGAAACTTCACATTGTATGCATGCAGTTTCTGGAGTGATCTTTGAAATTAACACTGTATTTAAAGGTTATTGTTCTTCTATATTTTTATCAACTGTTTTATTTGTATTTACATAATTATATACTTTGACATATGAAGTTTTAATGATATTTTTAAAAAAGCTGTCTCATTAATGAATGACTACAGTCATAAAATTGTAAAACAAATGAAGATTGTAAAATCAAACTACCCAACTAATATCAACAGTTTTACTGAAAAACTGTCTTTTCATTTTTCAAGTGCATCAAAAAATGTAAGATACAAAGTTTGTTCAGAGACTGAAACAGATGCTTGTCTTTCGTTGAATCTCTTTTGATAATATGCAGTTATATGTAGGGCCTCTTAATAGTTTTTTGATATTAGATTATTCTGCTGATGCATGTGGAAAAGGGTAATTAACCCATTCTCCAATAAACCACATGACAAGAGTTGCCAAATTTCTGCTCCTTGTGTTGTAGTGAAAAGAAGTTAAGAGTCCAAAAAAGAGTCATCAAGATAATATTAAAGTGACAGGCACTAATCAGATAGACCGGTCCTCATTACAATTCTTAGATGCAACCATTTATGTAGTTCAGTGTTCTTCTACACACTGTAGTTAAAATTTTTCAGCAGCAGACTTAGACATTTTTAAATTTTTTAGATATGGTACAAACTTTCTATTACATTCATGTTTTCAGCAAGATTATTATTATTATTCTGATGTAGTCATTTTTGTTCTGGGAATATCACTTACTGATGAATCCTGTGCCATTTTAATAATCGTGAACCTTTTGAGAAAATAATTACAATATAATGATTTCTACAGAGGACAATTTAAATTTTGATCAGAGGTGAAAGAGGTCAAACATGATATATTGCCTATCAGCATTTTTCTGACATGCCCAGTCAGTAGGGATTTCTTTCTCCATTTTCTAATTTTATTTTTGAAACAATTCAATTGAAGATTAAGACAATTTCAGAAATAAGAACTGTTTTTGCCTTTTTAAAGTTTCAGTAATAAATGAAGGGTTTTCTTTCTCTTTAAGGAAGTGCTATATTATTATTCAGATATTGTCACAGCTTTAATCATTGGGTTTTGTAAGTTTTCAGTTTTCAGTTGTTATTTTTTTTCCCAACCCTATTTTTAGGAGAATCTCTGTAAATTTTCTTGTTTGTGTATTAAGAGCAAAACTTCAGCATGTACAGACACCAGAAATTGTACTGTAGTCTGCAGAGGTCAGAAAAGGAGAATACCAGTTACATACAATCAGATTTGCAAATGCCAGTGCATTTAGTGATTCAGTGAATTAATTTGTTAGTTCACTCCAGCTGTTCCATCACAGTCACCGTTAAAAACAATTGTTCCTTTCTTTAAATTTTGATTTGCCTGTCTTCACTTTCATGTTGTGCTGTGGTCTGCTCAATTGAAGAGCCATTTTGTAATTGGTATTTTCCCCTTATGCCTATACTTATACGCTAATCATTTTTAATTGCTTTGTCTTCTTTTTGTAAGCGGAATAGATTGAGCTCTTTAAGTCTCTTACTGCAAGAATTTTTCTGCAGCCTTCATATAACATTGTCTTTCTGAGCATACTTCACTTTCTCAGCACGATCTTCAATATCTGAACAACCAATCTGCAAGAAATATTCCAGGTATAGGAGGAAAATTATTCACTGCGTTTTGTTTCCTTTGTGTTTCGGCTGTAAATTGCCTAATCACTGACATTAATGTCATATTCTCAGTTCCTCTTTCTCCACAGAAGTTTCCTCTTCTGTTAGTATGTCTTGCATTTACTGGCCATGGATTCTTAGCTATATTAAAATGTATCTTGTATTAATTGGCTCACTCTGTCAAGACCTAAGGTTTAACATGTACAAAACACTATTTTTTTTTTTTTTTTTAACCATTATGCTGCTCTTTGAGTAGTAACTCGGTGGTTTTCACATACATTTCCAGATTACAGTAACAATTATTAAAGCTGGCACACCTTTCAACCTCTTATCTTTACATGGAGTTTGAATGAAATAATGCCTTCAGAAGCATATGGCATTATGATATTTCATGGAAGAATCAGTACCTCTCCTATTTCTAGACCTGCAAAGCACAAGGTGGGAGGAGAAGTAGAGGTAAGAACAGCTTCAAAAAAATGGTAAATCTAGTTGGAACATAGGTCCTGGGGCCAGCTCTCAAAAAAACATTCATAAGAAGAAGTAATATGTTTTCAAGATCTTCTGCTAAACAAAGATAGAGAAGCCATCGGGACATGGTCTTGGGCAACCAGCTCTAGGTCACGTTGCTTGAGTGGGAGGATTGGGCAAGATGACCGCCAGCGGTTTCTTTCAAGCTCAGCCATTTTGTGATTCATTGCATTATTGCTTACAGGACACAAAGGCATCTCAGAGCTCTTTGAGAATTCCCTAGAGGGAATTTTTCATGCTATTAAAAGCCCTACATACAACTCTTATGTCTTTAATATAATTTTAAATTCAACATTTTAAGACAAACATTAAAGTCTTGTACTGTGCTGTGCTCACAATGCTAGATTTCAAAGAGACAGAAAGATAGTTAAAATTGCACAGCTAAAACTGCATTAACTATTTATGTATGTTGTACTGATTTGCTTTGTTTTCTGTCTCTCCACATTTTTCATCTCCAGTTATCCTGCCTCAGTCAGCTCCTGAAACAGTTTGTCTTTCACCATATTTTCCCTCACTTCCATTGACAGTTCTAATGGTTTTTAAATAGTCTGATAGGTAACAACTGTAATTCCATATGCAACTATATTCTCTCTTGTTAAATCTTCTCAGTCGTCTATTTTTAAGATAAACACAGTTTTTAAGATAAACATAGTTAATGAGCTCAGGAAGAGGGTATGTCTTTGCTTTGATTATCTCCACCTTCCTGGCCTTTATCTTTTTTTTTTTTTTTTTTTTTCTTTTTTCTGTTTTGTTTTGTTTTTTGTTTTTCTATTTCATTCAAGATGCTGCCATCAGAAGAAAACTAAATATTTAGTCCAAACAGGTCAGCCCTTCCTTGACTGAAAGTAGATAGGACCAGGTAGAAATTAGTGTAACTGATGGTAACATGTTGTGATATACATGTTTTGGCATTGTCGCTATGAATCTTAACCAGGTACAAACATTCAGTACTTTTCAGCTCAAACTTTGTAAAGATACTATAGTCTGATCAACAGTTGCCTTTGAAATTGTGGTCAGCACTTGGGATAAAGTATTCTGCAGAAGAAGTAGAGCTGCTATTTATACTTATTTGTATTGATCTGCAATAGCCACAACAGCCAGACTGTTGGAGGTGAATAGTTAATAGAATAAGTCTCATATGGTATTATTGGTAGGTTTTTTGTTGTTGTTATTTGGTGGTATTTTTAGAGTAAAGCACATTGCCTGGAGAAGCACCTAAGGAGATAATATAACTCCAGATAGATTCGCCACAAAATGTATGGCAGTCACAAGCCACTGGCTGAGTTCTTAGCAGTGAAGAAACAACTTCCAAATTTACACTGCTGGTTTTGTCTGACTGACATCTAGAAGATGTTTTTATTTTCTGAACTAAGTTATGTTTCAAAAATTGTCTCAAATCTTTAAACATATAGAAGAAAGAAGAGCTTACTTTTTCTAAGGTAAGAATCCTTTTGATATCAATATGTGCATGTGAATAATTTGGAATATATCATGGCAATTCACAGGCTGTTGGTATCTATTGTGATTACAGTTTCTGCCACTGTAGACAGACCATTATTAATATTGCAGTAGCAATTTAATGTCATCTTTATTCAGTAGAGATGCTGAAGTAATCTCTGTGCTTAGCCAAGAAGTTTAAAGAACATTATGAACATATACATTCATATGTAAAATTATATCCTATATAAATATGAGAGATGTTATTTTACTCTTCCCACTTCAATATTCACAGTAAACTTCAGGAATTGAATACCTACATTTATCATTGCAACTATTTCTGGCTTATGCTACAATTTTTCTGCACACCTTTGTATGTGTGTATGCTTGCTGAACTTGTTTGTTTTTCCTTATATAACATTAACTCAGGTAAAACATGAGGGAATTAATTTCCTCAATTCATTGATCTAAAGTGGTTTTACTTTTGTGGAACAGGTAATACACAAATTCAGAATCTTTGCATTCCTAGGAGAGTTTCTATTTATTCTAAGTCCTCTTCATTTACTGTTCTTTATTGTCCCTCTAACAATAAGAAAAAAAAAAAAAAGGATTTACAGTAGAGGAAATAAAATTTATATCATGATTTTGCACTGCTGAATAATTGCCTCTGTGTCAAATGGAAGGGAACCATTTTGTTTTCAATAGATGAAAGGGAAAAAGGAGATACTTTACATTTCAGATACCTACAGCTGTGATTTACATCAATGTGAAATACTTACCTACTATATTCAGGCCAGGCTTAGTCTAATTATTTGATATGGAAAGACGTGGGTTTTTTTTTGCATTTATTGCCAATTGTGGCATACAGGTCTACAAGGTTACTGTTTTCTGCACAGCCATAGTCTGCCTTTCCAAGCTGTCTTTTTATTTTTTAATTCTTATTTACCATGTTTGACATGTTAATTGTAGTTCTTTGTTTTAATAAATGCTTTTCATATTTCAGGCAAATTATGCCTCTTATTTGTTCTGTTATTATCATACCAACTTTGTTTTAGTATTTGTGTATAGGTATAGTCAGCTCCAAAGTTCATTCCAAATGTTTACCATTCCAAAGTTTAGTTAGGATTCCAGGCTTTGTTGTCACTCACAGATATTGTTTCTATTCAGATATTTTGTATTACCCTGTCTAAATCTCTCTGTCATCCAAAATATTCAGCTAGTTTCTCAGCTAGGAATTCTATTTCATCCTCTTTGATTTCATACAATTACTGACAGTGCTGTGAATGTCACGTATAACCAGTTTGTTTGCCAGTGCAAGAGGCGGAGGTAGCACAGGGATCTTTTCTCTCTCTGCATCTGTACTGCTCACAGTCTTAGAATCAGGGTTAGCAGCTGGTGTTGTGATACTGAAGGCACAGAAATAAGTTATTCTAGTTCTTTCTATCCCAGCTGGAAGCAGAGGAGTGGAGGTTGTAGACAAAGGATTATGATCAAACAAAATGAAGTATTTAAATTTCAAGTGCTGTTCTGATGCTGAATTGTTTCTCTTTCCATACTTTGTGTTTATAGAAGTCACTTTTTTCCTATCAATACAGACATCAAATGAACATTTTGAACAAGAAAGAACTAAACAAGGTGGAGTTGCTCTGTTTGTCACTCCTGAGCTCTTATAGCTCTTATTTTCTGTGTTCCCTGGGAGTCTATGTCATTACTTTTAATCTGAATGATATCAGATATCACCAGATTACTAATCTATTTTTTTTTTTCTCCTCTGAAACACCTATCAGATAATCTGGTCAGTTGTCTATACCATTCTTAATTCTACTGAAGCCGTATTCTTTCTGTAACTTCATAAGGCCGATTTGCTCAGTACATTTCTATCAATCTTTCTAAGTGAAATACAGATTGTTGTTGTTGATTGTTTTTTTAATACTTTTTTTCTTAATCCATTCATGCTTTATATTCAACAGTTTTGATTTTGAAAATCATTTGCCAAGTAAATGTCTGTAAGCCAAGTCCTGTCCCTAGCGTAACACCTAAACAAGTTGGTTATGAATTAAGAAATGCAACAAGTATTGAAACTGAGGAAATCTTTGGTCAAGTGCTATTTGTATATCATTGTTCTCTGGAGCTATTTCAGTGTCCTCTAGTCTCTTTCCCTAAAGATATGCTGTTATTGATCTGCTGACTATACAAGCCTACTGATAAATTTTCCATACTCTGCTGCAGGAGGTGTATCTGCTGGCCCAATAAGCATCTTGTGGGTATATAAAAGTGAAACAGCAAAGCTGTGTTTACTGTAGGACAAGTCCTTTTCAGCTAGAGAAGAGAACTAAAAATTGCCTTCAAAGTTATAGAGAATGAAGTCTTTCCCAAACAATCAAGCCTTCAGAAGTGGAAATTGTTCTTAATTCTCTATGTAGTGAATCAAAATGATATTGTGTATTTAGGAGAAGCAGACAAGGTTAGTCATTTTTGAACACAATGCAATTGGCCTGTTTTGGCTTGCGAAATAAATGGATTTAAGAACTTAAAAGTAGTCTTACTTATCTCTGAGCTCATTTTCTGAGTTTCCCCTGGTCATTTCTGACCAATACTACATCAGAAGTTTTTACAGACCAGAAAAGGTCTCCTACTGTGGGTATGGAGATGAAGGATATCAAAAAAGTAGTTACATTATCTAAGTAGGAAGGTGAGATCAAAATTTGATCTGTCCCTATTCTCCTCTGGATGATCCCTTTTGTATTGTGACACATCTTTATGCAGCAGATTGAACAAAACAAGCACAAAGAAACATCTCATTCTTTCATTCTCCACATGGCTATATCAGTGTTTTTTAATTACTTTATTATTATTGTTATAACTATTTTTTAAGCCCATTAATTGTGGCTTCCTTCAATGTGATGTTCTAGAAGTACTTTGTTTTAATTACTTGCTGTTCTCCAATAGTGATGGTGTTTATATGAACAATTTTTAAATCCTTTGATTTTTGTGTATTGGCATTGGTCTCTTTGTAAATTAGGGGTACATTGATAATTTGGTTTGATGGTTTAGCCATCAAAATCTGGATTGCAGCCATCAAATTCGATGAGACTGTAACAATGTTAGTTAGCAGATTATAAACACATGGCATATAGTATAAATAATCTAAAGGGGAGTCCATTGCAAGCCATTTGGTCTTCCTTCAGGCTTTCAGTGGGAGTTTTAGCCTTGCAATCAGCCTCCAGTGATTCAGCCTCTGTAATGAGTTAATCTCCTTATTAAAATGCAAATGAGTTTCCCTAACATTAAAGTGTATGGTATGCCCTAAAACACAACACTAGTGAGACAGATATTTACATAAAGAATCATAAATTATAATTTAAATAAAAGTGTGTAACGTATATATCAATTGCTACATTAACATGAAAAGATCAAATGCCTGAAGAGCATTTTATCTGGGGAAAATAAATGATAATTTAAAAATATAACTGGACTGATTCATTGATGAAATGAAAATGAGTATGAAGCCAGGATTCATTTCGATGTGTATAGTTGGGATTGACAACTGTTGGTAGTTGACATCGTGTTTACCACAGTGCAGAGGACTATAGACTACACGTGCAGCAAATTTGTAATGCATGCCTGGAGTATTGTGTCTGTTTCTACATCAACTGTGAGGTGATAGCTTCCAGCATGAGACCTTCTGTATATGGCATCTGGACTTCAGAACGCCCTTCTAAATAATTTCCATGCCTTAAACTGACAGTAATGCAAGACATCAAAATAATGTTTAAGGTCCACTGTTGTCTCCATACCTTCCTATCATCATGTCTTCCCATCAGTTTTTAAAGTAGAATGTCCTATCTTCAGAAGAATATGGAATTTCCAAGGTCTTCGCCCTTTTGTGTGGTGTCCACAGACATCTCTATCAAAAGAAACTTCTTGCATTAAAGAACTTGGAAACCTCTATGTTTTGTTATTACTTGTCGTGTTCTTGTGCTTGTAAAATCACCCTACCAAGGTTTGATTGAATACTTTCTGATTAAAAGAAAGTCAGAGCTGCTATTTTTTCTTCCTGCATCTTCCATCATTCTTTTAATTTCCATCCTCTGCATGATACTCCTTCTTCTCCCCTATACCACATAAAATCCCTGTTTCTTAGTACTTTCAGCTTATTTCTGTTCCATATATATTAGCCAGCAAGAGGCCGAATAGAATAAATAGACCTATATCTGCTTGGAGCTGTGTAGCTCCCTGTTTTCATAAAATTCATAGAAATTTATTATCTGCCCATTTCCCAAATTCCTCTGAACTACTGGATGGACAAACAGACAAATCACATAGAAAAGAGAATGTGATCTTCCCTTTCCATGGTGGCTGTGAAGCAAATTATATTGATTTTTTTTTTCTCTTTACCTTTCTTTACTATAATGTCATAAGTGGAAAAATTTATATCCTTTGGCAGGTTTCAAGAACACCATTTTCCCCTACTCCTTGTTGTTTTCATTTTAGTTTCTCTAATAATTTCAATTCTGTTCATATCAAAGTTTCATATGACTTCTGAATATGAATTCTGTTCATATTCAAAGTTTCATATGACTTCTGAGTCTGAGCTTTTAAAACTGAACTTGCTTGTCAAGACTTGGTTATCTTAATTCCCTGATAAGATTATTTAACAGACAGCTTTTTTTGTGTGTTTCCCTTTTATTACTGAAAGCTGCTTCATACCACCCTTTTCTGTGTCATTGCTCTTTTGAATGTTATGTTTTTAACTTAACTGAAGAAAAAGTTTATTGACGTTCTCAGTGAAGTAATTTTCAGAAATTCACAAATAAATATAACCATACACATAGTCCAAAATTAAATAGCAAAGAATCTTTATTCTCACAGTTACTGCAACATAGCCAGTTCCCTTTCCCATCTCTGCTGACTCTTGTTAAAGGATTAATGTTTGTGAGATTTTATTTTTTCAGTAAAAGGTTTAACCTTGATTTTCCTCCCCATTACCTCACTGATCTCTTAAGCCAAGTCAGCCCCAATCTTGTTTCCTGCTTTTGCTGCTCCCTGGATCCTATCTGATTCTCGAGACAGAAGTTTGAAATTGCAAAGCTTTAACAGCTTCCCTTTTGCTTCCTAGTTGGTAAACTACTGAACTTGTTACCATGCTTATTAAATCTCTAAGTGTAAATCTGTTTTCTATTATGCTCAGCTCTGTGTTAATTTGTAGTCAAGTTATGCTTCCCAGACATGGTGAAAAGGAAAGTTTTCTCTTTGCTTAATCACAGGCTGTGCTTGACCCTTTAGTACTTCACTGCAGTATAAATTACTCCAGAAAGGAATGGCAGTGTTTGCACAAACTGACCAATATTTACAAGCCATATATGCTTCATGAAGTGTGGAGAACCACTCTGAACAGTTTCCTGTATGTCTAACACTAGTTTCTGTAAACAGTCGCTGACAGCTGATATAGAATCATAGAATGCTTTGGAATGGAGGGGACCTTAAAGATCATATAACTCCAACCCCCCTGACATGGGCAACGACATGTCCCCCTCAATCAGGTTGCTCAAAGCCCCATCCAGCCTGGCCTTGAACTCTTCCAGGGATGCGGTGTGGGATATGAAGCTTGTGATTTCCAGTATTTTGCTACATCAGATGCTAATCAGTCCTCTTGTTCTCTTATGATGGGTTCTGTAAGGTCATCAACCACCATGGATCCCACCACTGGAGGAAGACCATGGCACAGTTGGTGGTGTGGCTTTCACATGTATATCTGATACCAGTCCTCTTGTATCAAAAACTGCTTTTAGAATTTTCTCATGGAGCTTTTGAGAAGTGCTACAGACCTTTAATACCCCATTCTACTCTTTGGTATTTGGATACAGACAGTAAAAAAACTCAGTGGTTGCATTTGACGACAAGGTTTGTGACCACAGGAGGATGTGGGCTGACTTCTGGATAATTTAAACCATCAGTCAGAAAGCACTCTAAACTTCAGTGGCTAGAAATGAACATGGATTCACTGATATTGACAGCTATTCGAAAGATAAAGTAGGTTGTGGAAAGCAGGAGTTAGTATCTGACCTTAAGGCCTTAATGGATAAGAAAGCAATCAAAGAGCAGCTTCCAGACTTCAGTTATATAGGTAGAGAACTATTACGGTTTTTACCTGTAAGGATGAAAAGAAGTGACTTTTCACCTCAACACTTTGGTTGATTGGTATTTTAATGTGAGATACTGGTATTTCTCATCTCATACAGATAAGCAAAAGAGGAGTCTACTGGAAATACTCTTCCTTCTTGGCAAAAGCATTCTACCTTTTTTTGAGTACGTAGGAAAGAGAATTCTGCATGTTTTCTCTAATTATTATTATTTTGATAGTTATCTTCCAGGAAGTAATGTCTGTTCCTCTAATGAAAATACAAGCAGATATGTCAGTATTTTTTTCCTTGAGGGTTTTTAATCTATTAGGATAATAGTAAGGGGAATCGCCTTTTGTATCAATATAAAGCAAACAGGATTAAAAATAATCACTTCTTAGAAATGTGGAACTGAGTTGAGACCTTTAATTGTTACAGTGGTATCAGCATTATTTAACGACCTTATTTGAAAGGCTGCCCAGAGCTTCCAAAAGGACAGTATAGACTGTAGTACTCATGAAATAGGCAAGCATTTGTAGCATTAATACGCTGATATACGTACTTGTCTAACAGAATGGTCAAGTCAGACCTTTAGACTGTAAGACAGACTTCTTCCCGTGTCCAATGTGGGAAGAGGAAGTATGTTTTTCAGGACAAAACAGATTTCCAAACAATAACAACAACAAAAATCAATATTTGATGAGCTTTCTGACAAAGATAAAGTGTATTTTTAATAATATGCTAATGATTATAGCAGAGCAGACTGTAATATATCAAAATGTAGCAGAATGGAAATCCTGCAGGTTGGTATAATGAGAACTATTATTGTCACTTCAATGATTGAACTGTTTCATTTAAGCTGTTCTGAATGCCAAAATACTGAAAGTAAAATATCAGTAGTTGTTAACTGTAATGATTTTTAAATCAGGATCATTAAACAGAAGGATTACTGCAGGAGCTGGTGATGAAAACTGTAGCAATAATGCATCTATATAGAACACATTCAAGATGTAGCAAAGAACATGAGTGTTAAAGTTAACAGTTCATGATTTAGAAAAAATTGACTTAAAACAACCATTTACATAAACAGATTTCAAGTAACATTTTCTGTATGTTGCTGTTGAGCTCATCTAATTATATGTTGTTACCCACTCAGAAAACTCCTGAACTGGTTTAAAATAAAATAAAATAAAATAAAAACAACCCCTCAAGTTTTCTGTTGGCACTATTACAACCTATAAATATGGAAAACTTCCTAAGAAGCAGTTCAAGCAATGTCAGCAGTGCACAGGTACGAATCTTGCAACAATGAGGTAGAATAAGTGCTTGGAGGTAAAAATTACTCTGCTGTATGTAAAAGTATTTATTTAGGTAGTTTCATTTAGAATAATTATACTATGAAAATCAAAAATTGTTGAATGTCCATAGACTCCACAAGCAATCAAGTGCATTTTCAAGTGAGGCTTCAGCTTCCCTGCTTATTCTAATTGAGAACATTTATAGAATTTTTAGACAATAAAGCATATAGAATTTGGAAAATGAAGTACAGACACAGTCTGTACCATCGATGTTTCTGTTGTAATTTAAAAATGAAGTCTTGTCAGTGCCATTAGTTGCTACATTTAAGAGTGTGCATCTGGTGCTTGTGAGAAACATGCAAATGATGGATTCTTTACAGGTCCGTTATTAAGTAAATACAGACTGCTACAGCATCATCCTATTTCAGTGCTGCTGAAAGAAATAAATCAAATAATCCATAAATATCTTCAGTGTCCTTTTCCCTCTGAGAAACAAGTTACTTTTTGTGAAATGTATTTACATATTGTGTCTGGTAAACAGTGACAACTCTCCTTTCCCAATGTATAAGGAGGAGAAGTACTTTTATTTATAAATCTTGTCATTATCTAGCTAACAGATTCTGTGGCATTGTAAGTTAACATCGGTATAAATTTATAAATTAGTGAGGTGAGTGGCTTTCTGGTAAAACAGTTCTTAATCATGGCAATGAAGTGTTCTGCTTTTTATCTTAATATACAACTGTGGATGATGGGTGTTAAAAATGGTTGATCAGAATGGCTTGTAGCCATTCGGTATGCGTGTTGATTTCATAATTTTTTGGATTTATCATTCTCTTTTGTAGAATAATATTCCACAAATATCCATGGCTCTAAAGTCCCAATAAATAATATGGTTTGAAATATAACTCTCTCCAGCTCAGCAGGCAAACAAAGAAACTTCATTTACTGTTTTTTTGTTGTTGTAGTAGTTGTTGTTAGAGAGCAATAGATTTGCTGCCTCAACTTTCCAAGAGGCAGAAAAGAACAGGATAATTTTTAGCTCCTGTGCTAAATCCTGGATTTCTGCATATTCTGGAAGTTTTCATTTGGTTTTCTATCAGAGGAGGCTTTTAAGGCAGGCCTTTTTTTTTTTTTTCACTTAAAAGTTTTAAAATATATATATATATATATAATTTAAAACTTTTAAGTGCTTGTCTATGCTTTCTTTCATGTACTTGCATTGACTTTTTTCCTCAGTAAGAGCACTGATAGTACTTTATCCTCTCCTGTTTTCACAAGTCTTTCACCAAAAGTCTTTGAGTCACCTGCTTCTCTTCTCAGATTTTTTTTTTTTTTTTTTTTTTCTGAAATTGTGTAAATCTTCAAGAACTGCGGTGTTTGGAAACAGACATATTCACATATCATGTTAACCTCAATATCTTAGAAAACCATGTTTAAAAGTTATGGTAATGTATAAGCTGTGGATTAAGACAGAGAACACATGTTTAATACATGCCTGAAAAATGAAATGAAACAACCAAAAAACAGTTCTGAAAAGTTTGTCTCACATTCTGCCTTGTTGAAAGGATAGAACAATGTCAGAACAATGCTGACTGGAGCCTAACTGTAAAGAAATCTCAGGGAATGAGTCTGATCCTTGCCATCAGTGTTCACTAAAGAGGACAATTAGGGAAAACAGTTTCTTGCACTGATTTCCAGAACTTTAAATTCATTCACTTTGAATTGCCAGTAGCCACTGGATTATTTTATTTTAGACTAGGGACACAAACCTACAAATCCGTTAATTTTACATTTGGGTTGCCAGTCATATCATTTTACTTTTGAGTCCAAGCTGACCCAACTTGACCTGACTGAAAAAGATTTATTCCCATATCATATATGTTCTAAGTATTTGGATGCATCACTCATTTTAGAAATCATGTGAGACTTCATTCTGATCTGATTCAAACACATTTTGAGCTTTCTTTTACACCTCTGTTATTTTACAAGAAAGTATCCTATTATAGAAAAAAAAAAAAATAGGATGCTTACACTTCTGAAATGTAGACACCTAATCTTGGGATAAAATTCTCTAAATGTTTAATGTTATTATGTAGCATTCTATTTATGTTTTTGATAGTTTGTTTGGCCTTTCCAGTGGTTTTCACTAGATATCTTCCACAAATTTAATGTTACCTTTTAAAGGCAGTTTATTGTCATTGAGGTGTAAGTTATGTGCCTGCTCAACTAAAACATTGTTGTAGTTTAATTCCAGCAGTGATGAATTACTGGAGTGAATTCATGCAAACAGGGAAATTGAAATTAAATTCATCACACTAAGAAAACCATTCCTCCCCATGTAAATTAGTAGCTTTTCTGCTAAAATCAATTTGTTTTGGTAAATTATGCAAAAATTCTCAGAGGACTTAGGTAGGTGATTTATTATATTCTTGGCTGTTTCATAATGTTAGAAAATGAAATTTATTCACACAATATTAGGTGGCATAAGCTGTGAGCTTTAGTGACAATTTCTGTTTATTACAATTAATCTAGGTTGTCTGTGGTGACAGAATTCCCACAATACATAGGACATAATCTTTATGAGAGATGCTTTTTATTAAGCTTTACACAAGTGTTCTTTTGAATAGAACAGATCAATTACTTCTGTATCTTAGGACCTTTCAATTTTTCTAATAATCTCTAATGAAATTCCGTATTTTCATGAAAACCGTTTGTATTTTGAATTCTTAAAACATCAAAACTTAAAAATAGCCTCAGAAAGTAAACACTTTCTCAGATCTTTTAAGCAACATAAATGAGAGTTATTTTAAATTACTTAAGGCATCTTGTTCAGAGCTCTAAAATTCTGTTTTGTAGTTCATTCATGCCAAAGAGTCCTGAAGCTGAAATCATCAGTGTTAAAGTTAAATGCACGTTGCTATCATTTGATGGGATCTAAGCCCCTGAAGAAATATACAAATAGTGTCATAGAGTTACTTTGGGGGGAAATAGGATTCAATCATGTAATTAATGTCTAGGCAATAAAGCACATGGGCAAGGAAATACATTAAAGATAATGAATATGCATTTATATTTGGTACATCTTAATTGTGGACTGTTTGGCTAGGCAATATGAATCGTACATATAGAATCATGGAATCATTTAGGTTGGAAAAGACCTGTAGGATCACTAAGTCCAGCCATCTACCTAACAATATGAGTCCAGTGCCAAACCTTAGCTCCACATCCACACAGGATGGTAACTCCACCACCTCCCTGGGCAGCCTGTTGAAATGCTGTTTCACCAGTAGCAAGTACAAGATCACTTCCCTAGCCCTGCTGGCCACACTATTTCTGATGCAGGCCTGGATGCCGTTGGCCTTTTTTGCCTCCTGGGCACACTGCTGGTTCATGTTCAGTGAGCTGCTCACCAGCACCCCCAGGTCCTTTTCTGCTAGGCAACTTTACAGCCACTCTTCCCCAAGCCTGTACCGCTGCACTGGGTTGCTATGACCCAAGAGAGCAGCCAGCATGTAGTCTTGTTGAATGCCATGGGACTGGAATTGGCCCATCAATGTAGCCTATGCAGATCCCTCTGCAGAGCCTTCCTACCCTCAAGCAAATCAGCACTCTCACCCAACTTGGTGTCAAATGCAAACTTCATGAGGGTGCACTCAATCTTCTCATTAAAGTAATTGATCAAGATATTAAATACCACTGTCCTCAGTTCTGAGAAGCACCACTTGTGACCAGTTGCCAACTAGATACTAACTCCATTTACAATTACCTGTGGACCCAGCCATCTAGCCAGTTTATTCAGGAGAATGCTGTAAGAAACAGTATTGCATGCCTTGATAGAGTCCAAGTAATCATCCACAGCCTTTCCCTTGTCTGCTAACTGGGTCATCTTATTGTAGAAGCAATCAGATTGGTCAGGCAGAAACCCATGCTGACTGGGTCTTATCTGGTTATTCTGGATGTGCTGTGCAATGGTACTCATACAGCACATCCAGGTCTGCTCCATGACCTTTCCTGGCACTGAGGTCAGACTGACCATCCCTGGGTCCTCCTTCTAGCCCTTCTTGTAGATGGGTGTCATATTCACCAAACTCCAATCAGCTGGAACATCCCCGGTTAGCCAGGGCTGCTAGTAATTTTTTTAAATAGTCTTTCTTAATTTTTTTTCTGGTTGACCCCATGAAAATTAGCAAATTCTAGTAAGTACAGAAGAACTGTCCTCCATCAATTGCCTCTTTTCCTCTAATTCTAATAAGTGACATTAGAACCAGCATTACCCCAAAGAGAGAAGTCTAGCAACATAGAACTTAGTTTAACCACAGTGTAATTACAAAATATAATGGAAAAGCACCTTTCTGAAAGAGAATACTATTGCTTTCCATGTTTCAGAGATCTCTTATGAAGAGACATCTTTGTTACTTTCACCTAGTAAAAACTTACAGTAAGGAATTGTGAGAACTTTTTATAGAGAGAAGTGTAAAATAACTTTAAAAGCTTCTATCCACTCTTCCTTCAATCATTACTTTTCTGAAGATGAAATAATTTTTGATGTGAAATAAAATATATCATGGAAAGTGTTATAAGCTTGAACTGTGGTATGTTTTAATCATCTGACAGCTTGCCTGCACTTTCAAGTCTTTAAATATTTTTATGCAAATTCCAATTAAATTAGTGTTTCAGACAAAATATAAATGTTCTAACCAACATTATCAATTAAAAGAAATAATCTTCTATCACAGAGCTACTTTACATTTGCTGACTTGTGTCCAGTCATGTTGCTTACACCCTGAGTCCATGAAATATAGCAGTGGGTCTGAAGGGCAAATGAAGCTTTGTGAATATTAATTGCAATGTCAATGGGCTAGCAAGAGATGCAAACCCCAAAGGATGATGTTATATAGTGCCAGGATACTAAATGTGACGGTCCTGTAGATGGCCACATTAACTGACCATTGAATCTAGCAGTTTACAATCTGGTTTACAAGAGCATTCCTTCACCTTGAGATTCAGGAAGACAATACAGTCAAATTACATTTTCTTAGTATTTTATTTTTTTTCTTGTATTAGTGTGCAGCTCCATATCTGTTGTACTTTCTCAGATACCCTCTATGAAGAATGTTTCAAATGTGAGTACAATGTATAAGACTAGACTAGGACAGAAAAATGAACTTTTCTATATAGCATGAATAATTTTTATCTAACAATTATTATGAAAGTAGTCCAGTCAATTACCACATGACTTGCCCACCTCCCTTTTACCTCTCTCATTCCAAATGCAGAAGTATATCAAGAGGCTCCTAGCACCTGGAAAAATGGAAATGCTGTAATTTTGACAGCAATATTGTGGTATACATTTTAAATAAACAGAGTTTGTTAGCTGACTTTAAAGGATTTTAGATCAGCCCTCTTTTCTGTGAATAGTGCTTTGCAAGCTTACAGAGTTTGTGTGGATAGGCATGGAGTAATTAGGGCCTCAAGGTCTGAAATTAAGGAATGACTGCCTGTAAAACCATATGGAAAAACTACATTTGTCATTTATTTTTAATGACGGACAGTTCTATATAGTCAGAAAATGGCTGACAAAATATGTAATTTGAGTCATTAAAAGGAGTTAAAATCTGATCTTTTGTCCTCTGAATCTGTCCAATGGCTTATTTTTGCTAGAATGTGGCTTAAGTGTTTGTGAAAACTGCTTTATTATAATGTCATCTTTCATTTTGTACTGATTGGGTCCTCCCTGACAAAGAATATATTTTATTCTGAAGACAAAATTCTGCTGTTGTGTGAAAACCAAAGACTTGATATCATAATGTGATACCATGTATGGTTTTGTACAGTTAGGTTGTTTACAAGAAAACCACAAGCTGCAGAAAACTGACTGAAGGAACATTTTTTAAATGGAATATGATTTTTTTTTTTTTTTATCCCCCTTCCCCTCCCCTCCCCCACTCCCCCAAGTTATTTCTATTATTTTTCCAGTTAAATCTGGGATTTGTTTTCTAAGCAAGCTGGTAATCTATACTGACTCCAGGTAGAAACCCATGTTGAAAATCTTTAAACACTTCTTACACTGAATATAATTCTAAATACTTTAAGGAGGAGAAAAGAGTTGAAGAATTATGTAGGTACTATGGTGATTCACAATACCAAAGAATGTTCAGGGGAGCTTGGCAGTGAGGTAATATTCTATGTGAGTATGTGTCCTGTAACTGAATTTGGCCAAGAAATTTTGATTCATCATAAAGGATCGAGGCTTGAAGATTTTAGGTCAGGTTAGTAGGATAATTCTTTCCATTAATAATAATAATACTATACTGTATGTAGTTGTCATTCATGGGCCAATGTGATGCTGATGTGAGCTTTTTACATACAATTGTCCCTACCAAAAATAAAAATAAAATATATATAGTTTTAATAGTGTAACAGTATGTTTAAACAGTACTGAACTAGCTGACCACAGTGCCAAAAAAGTCTAGCTACATTTCATTTTTATAAGAATGTTGTAGATTATTTATTTATTGCTTTAAGCAATAAATAATTCTTCAGAAAATAATTATTAAATACCTCTAATGAAAAGGTAACTAAAAGGTAATTAAAGCTATCTTTATGGCACATTTGCTAGTTTTTTTACAGTTCATTTCTGTGTACTAGGAGTGTTCAATATCTTATTTGTAAAAATAAACTCATCATATATTCAAATGGACTTATTTTTCTGTATTGGTTCAATTAAATTAATTCTTTTGACTTAAATGTTTCCCTGTCTTTTAGAACTTCCATGTATCAGATTGCAATGGCAATCTAGAATATCGGAAAACACTTTTCCACAAGGTAGTAGGGAAGAGACATGCAAAATAAATAGTATCATACTGTGGGTCATCCACAAGATGGCAACAATGGAATAATTTCATAAAAGTTTAAACATTTATGAAACTGGCCTCTTTGCTCCTTTTATGTATTTGGAAATTTAATTTGGGTCAGAGAAAACTGAGACAGAAGTTGCTTGCTTTGTTGTCTTTTTGTTCCCAGAATTATAATACCATTATAAAAAATAGAGCATAAACTTACATACAAAACCCACTGACCTCATATATATATATTTAATATATGAAACAAAAAAGGTCATTGATACAGATGATATTTTTTTTCTGCACAAAATGCTGTGAATGACGTTTATGTTATCTCCCTCCATCCCAACTCTATTTTCTGTGAAGGGACCCAATGGAAATATTTTGAGTGTTTGTCAAAGGACTGAAAGAATGTTTGGAATTAAGCACTTAAATAAATGTCCTAGATTTTAGTGGTGCTAACCATCTTTCAGTACCCATACTTGAGTGAGATCTGTCTGCAAATAGGAGTTTCTCCAAAGATTAAGCTCTAAACATCCTTAAAAGACATTTAAAACCTCTTCCCTGTAAAGACCTGCCTCTGAGGGTTCATTCCTGTATGCTCATACGTTTTGAGGCCTTTCAATTGCCTCAAGAAAATAAATAAATAAAAGAAACAGAAAGGGGGGGGGGGGGGGGGAGGGGAATATCATTCCTTTTAAATTTCATTTGTTGTAAATGCTATATAATTATTTTTATTGTTGTTCAAATTTAGTTACAAAGTGAATTAATAGACGGTAGTCCTGCTTTTCTTTGCATTAATTTGGGTAGGGCTGATGTTTATGTTCCTTAGATTTAGACACTGATCATGCCTAATTAGGAGCTGACACCACTGTGCTTTGTATAGACCAAACACTTGATTTCAGCATCTTAACCCTCAGCAATCTCTGCACGGTTTCCACTTTCCAAAACCAGATGGAAAGAAAAATCCTATTTCAACGCGTTCAAGTATGAAGATGGTAAAATGAAAATGCTTGAAAAAAGGTACTGTAATCAGTAAGTACCTTATGTCTGTAATGAACTGAATCATCCCTTCAAGCTTCCTTTCTTCACTGTCCATATAGGAAGCTGACAATCACTAGATAAATAGGGCAGATATCTTTAGTGAAGGGAGTCTCCACTAAGTGAAAAGATTCATTATGCAAGACTGAAATCCTATGTCTGAGTGCTTTCATGCTACAAATTTTTGTTTTGAAGATGATATTTTTGGCCTCTGACATGCAGAATGTGGTATGTCATGCTTCTTTGTAAACCTTAACAAAACCTTAATATTTTATACAACACCTTGACATAATAAAATGAGATGAAGTGTATAGTGTGTATATATATGTATAGTACTTTTTAAACCTATTGCTGCTATTTCAAAATTTTCACCTTTCCTACATACTAGGAATGTGAAATATGAAGCTCAATATTTTTGTTTTCTTTAAGATCTTGCTGGTAGTAAATTTATCGTGGATTTGAATAGAGAACAAAGGAAGTACATTGTTTATGCGGAAATTGAAGTTTCTGCCAAAATTAGTATTTTATCTGTACGCATTTCAGAGAACTTTGTAAATGTGGTAATGGTGATTGTACTTAGAAAACAGTGTCATATAATTTGTTAAAGCATAGGACATGTATCTAACTGCAGTCAGTATCTTGTTACTTACCAATCCTGTGTTCTTGATACGTGAATGGCTGACATCAGCTGAAAACAAAAAATTTTTAGATCTCTGTGGCAAATACACTGTTATGCTATTGCTGGGCAAGATTTAAGTCATTCTTGACTTAATGAAAATAAATTTATTGATACGTATCTAAGCTTACATTTTCCATATGTATATCATTTTGGCTTAAACTTTTTTTTTTTGAGGAAGCAAACATTATAATGTGATTAGTTACAGACATGAATAAAGTGTTATGCTTACGTCAGCTGAATAAAGAATAAAAAAGTTTTTTTGATCTTGTCCCTATTCTGTTCAGTGACGGTCTGAAACATGACTGCCCAAGTTATTTTTGAGCAATACTCTTTCATTTGTCCACAAACTTTGAGTGAAATTATTTACTGACCTACAGAGTCAATTTTGACTTTTGCGTGTTTTTTTTTATTATTATTATTATTTGGTAAATCTGATAAAATCAAAAAGTATTTCAGTACAAAAGAAAGGAAGAAATATTGAGAGTTTCAGGCCTTAACTTGAAACACAATTGACAAAAGCTTATTAAAATGTCCCCAAACAGGCAGAGAACCAAGACATGACAAAACTGATCCCAAGATTTATACTGCAAAAATATATCATGCATCTTCATCTGTGGTTTTTTATATGTATTTTCATGGATTCTTTCCAAGAGACAGGTTAAAGGAAGGAACTAAAAGTGAGTTACCCATAGGATCCTCCATTTAAATACTTATTCTTTTGTGAATTTTTTGAAAGTAGTAACTTTCCAAATCCTTTGTAGTATCGTGCTACTTTCTGTTCAGTCCTTTCTTTTGTTGAACTAATTTTTCATAATAGAAAATGTTGTGAGAATATAGGCATTAATTGCATTATGTTTTTTAAAAAAATATATATATTTTTTTATTTTTCTGCCTCTAGAACAAGACTAGTTTGCCCACTGACTGTGCAGGTGTTATGAATCTCTAATGCCTTTTAATACCACATGAGGGCAGAGATGATCCATCATTTTCCCTGAAAAAAAATAGAACGAACGATAGTGATTAGCTTGCTTTCCTTGTTTTCTTCTCACTGGTTATTTACAATTCATTAGAACTGGTTACCCATTTTCTTTCTCTTGATTGTCATTAGATGAATTCAAATGGGAAGGAGTTAAAATCTGTCTTAACAGACAGAACATCAAATGAGCTAGCTTTCTATAATTAAGAGTTAAATTCAAGTCTAGAGCATGCCAAGAGAACTAGGTGTTTTGATTACAGCTGTTTGTTAGAGCCAGACTGTCATATTTTCATCATTATCTTTGCAGAGTTGTACAATCTGCAGCTGTATATACCCAGTTTGTGATACAATTTGTTGTTTTCTAAATTTATATCATACTTCCCTCACCTTCTAAATTCATATTACCTTTACCACAAGCTATTGATATGAATTCTAGATTTTTATTTTTTTTTAGTTTTTATTCAACCTCATGTCACTTCAGAATCCTATTCTAAACTAGTTATTTAATCTCCTATCGCCAGTACACTGCTATAGATATTCAGCTTTAGCAATCTAAAAGTTGGGTGAGACAAATCATAGGCATCATCTTGCTGTAACATTTGCTAAAGAACCAGCCATGTACATTGTAGTTTACAAATATTAAGTCTTCAAATTAAGATGCAAAGTTCAAGAGTGCTAGTAAAATACATATATATAACTTCTATATGAGTATAGGTGCTTAGATCTGCTGACTTTTTAAATTGATGGACACTTTCAAAAATGATGTATGATTCCAATGTAATGGACAATTTTTTTTTTCTTTTGTATTTTTGTCTTGGCAGAGACTATAGAAACAAGAGGGTCCCAGGAGAATAAAGACAATTAACTATTAATCAAATCTCCAGTATATTCTAATTTGACACTAATTACTTTGTTATAATTCATTAATAAATATTTAATTTGGCCTTGAGCATATAGTGCTTGTTTGTTCCTCTTAAGACCTAGCATGAAGTCATTGTTTCTTGTGGCATTAGATCTGCAACCAATACAGCAGATTAGAATATAAGGAGCATAGTTTAATGGAGAAGTTTCACTAAGGCCTTATACCAATGCAAACAACAGGTATGAAGAGCCTCTGATGCTTGTACCTTGTCGTTTGGCTGAGCATTTAAAAGCACCTCTGCTTTTTAAAAGCACCATTGTCAAAAAATAAGGAACATTATATTCCAATGTACTCCAATATACTATATATTCCAATTCCAATATACTCTTAAGTAGTATATTTTTGGCCTCAGTTTGTGTAAGTGAAATGCCAAATTTCCAAGGAACTTCATTTACAAAGTACTTAAGCATATTTCTTAGTGTGTTTAGATAAGCCTAGGAAATCCTGTATGGTGTGATGCTTTGCAACATTTGGACCTTGTGTTACTGCTACAGATTATAAGAACTTCTGAAACTGGTTTCATTGTTAATCACAGTTGATGTTCACTTTAATTTCACTTCAGTTTAAGGAATTCAGTACCAGCACTCACTTCAGAAAAGGTTTGGGTTTTGTCTTAATGAATGTCAGAGTATGTGATGTACATGGAAACAACAACCATGGGTCTCTTGCTCTCATTAAACACCATTGTGTAAAAACAAAAAGACTAATTTCCTTCTGCAAAGGTGCCAAATGCTTTTGCTTGTCAATTAGAGGATCCTGAAGAGAGATAAGACAAAGAAACCTCTGTCACCTTCAGAGTGTGAAAAGGGCAAATATCAAGTTCTTGCACACTGCCACCTTAATTTTGCATGTATTTCAAAGCAATTCCAATAAATGTTTCTATCTGCACTGTTTTAAAATTAATTTATTTTCTTAGAAGTTGCATTAGTATATAGGTACATATATTTATTTATATGCAATACATATTTGCAATATATATTTACAATACAAGTATTACATATTTTGCATGTTTTATTCTTCTATACTAAAAAAGATGTCATTTTTGAATTTTATTCTGGCCTTTCTAGAAAATATATGTATATATTTTTAATATTGGTATTCCAATTCTTGTGGAAACAAGCATTTCTAAAGCAAAGAATGAGGCTGCATTGTTGTAAAATACAATGTTTTTACGTTTTTCTACCAGGACCTAATTTTTGAAAGTCTTTTAGGTTCCATTTTGAAGATTCAAGGTATGATACAGTCTGTGAATATTTTTTGCCATGAGAGGTATTATCTGATACAGTAATGAGTAATGATGTAGGTATACACCCAGTTGTAATCAGTAGGTGGAGGTTTCAGTTCTTTCCATGTCCTCACACAGTTTTCTTTTTTCAGCAGACAGCTCTAATTTGATTCCCACAGTATCACCACCACCCACATTCAGATAGATAAGAAGCCATGAATAGGGATCATGGAAAATGCACAGGGTAGGTGAAAACTGACAGTAGTAATCTAGAAATGCAGGGAGCTCTCATTGGTGTATGTATTTCAGTTCGTTGACTCATGTTGGTATCTTCTGTTTCTGATGAATGTTCCAAAATATTACAGAGTTGGACTTTTCCCTACCAGTCAGAAGACAGCTCTGTACAACTTTTTTAATGTTCACACATTTCTCCTAGGTAGCGGGTACCATTCTAAATGGCCATCCAAATATATCCAAATTTTCAAAATGGCTATTTTGTCCTGCATTTATGGTTATGGACATTTTAACTCTTAGTGTCTTTGATATTAATAGCATATGTATGCACACAGTAAAGACAGTTTCCCTTTTCCCCTCTCTTTCTTACTGCTAACATCTGTAAGTCTGATTCACATCCTCTGTATCTAATGATCAGATATTAAAATCAGATAAGCTCACTAAGCTTTCATACTGACTTTAAAGGAATAAAAGAAGAAAATTCAATAATATGTAGATATAAACTTAATTCCATTGAGTGTTTTTTTTTTTCATATTTTCTCTAAAGTGGAGGTGGGGTAGACTTCCTATAATTACTGAAGATATAACTGGAATAGTTTTCTAATCTAACACATTGAGTTTAATCCCTACTGTATCTCACTAGCAGTAAATACAAGAAAAATCTGGAAATAAGGGCTTAACCAAACAACTTGAGTTATGTATCTGTTCTGGAACACTGCTATTAATTTAATGGTAATCATATATAAAAATACTCAAATACCCTTCACCTTTTTTTTTTTTTTCCCCAGAGTCCCAGGTGCATCCATCTGCACCCTACCTTCTATGCCCCAATATATGTGTGTTAAAAAAAAAAAAAAAAAAAAAGTATATAACAAAAAAGTATAAATAGAAGAATAACTGAAAGGCATTCTCATACTGTCTATTCTGTCCTTTTACATAAAGAGAGGAGAAATTACTCTTGTACAGAGATGCAGACATTAATTGAAACTTATTGCTTCTGTGTGAGGCAGTTTGACGTTTGTGGATAATTGACATCTAATTTCCAATATCCAATTCTGTGTTACTTCTCCTATTGCCCTTTGTCCTAGCACTAGGATCAATAGCAATAGTCAAATTTAAATAGCACAGAGCTCACGTATACTGCTGTACTTGATCAAAGCTTTGTATAAACAGGGCAGAAGGAGCTTCATTCCATTGTGCAGCCCTACTAGGTGGAAATAAATCACCTGGAAGTATAATTACAGTATAAGTTGAAAGGGATCTCTGAAGGTCATTTGATCTGACACCTTGCTCCAAACTGGCTGAGTAGCACATTCTGATAGTACTGAGTAGAGGAGAGGAAAGGAAAGAAAGCTTTTAAAATCTCATATTGAGAGGGTTTGTGTAAAAAGATTGAAAGAGACTTCAGCATTGCTTTCCTGTAGCTCTTAATTTCACAACAGAGGAATAAAATAGTTTTTGTTTGTTTGTTTGTTTTTAAAATAAAACTTCAATGCCAGAGAACACTGATGAAGTGCTCTGCACATGTATACTAATTGTCATTTTAGGAGTCACTGTTTATTGTTGTCTGTGAGGGAACAAATTTGAATTTTCATATTTTTGCAGAATTTCAATGAGAGCATTTTTGGGGGTATTTTTTGGACAGAAATTAGAGTAGCTATACAGGATGTGCATGATTGAGACAGGATTTAAAGCATACTTGACTATTCTGTTTATGTAGAGTGTTGATACATGTTATTCAGACTGCTTTATTTGTAAAACAAATAAAATGATTTTCATATACAACCACTCCAAATTTTCCATAGAAGACAGTGCAGAGTTTTATTTGGAATGTTAGATAATATTTTTGTCTGAAATGTCATTTCTTAGCTTTCTATAGCAGTACTTCATATTAAATTTACGTCCTTCTAGTGTCTCAGAATAACTCAGATTTTCCTGTCCTGTCTATCACACATCAGCTTGTACTATACAGAAGCTTGGGAAAACATAGAGGGTGCTTAATACCGGTGCTTAATACCATCTTCAAATCATTGTTTTACTAACTGATTTCTAGAATTAAAAATACAAATGTAATAATGTTATGTTCACTCATCAAAATATCTATCTTAATGGAAATGGAATATATAATTATAATGGAAAACAGGCAGTAAAAAACAGCTTCAAAATATTGCAGAAAATGTCATTTAGAATATGTGACCCTACCAGGGCAGAACAATACTAACATATTTTAGGCTAAGGTTTTAAAAGCATTAATAGGTGCCTAAAGCTGGAATTCTGACTTTGTATTCAAGCTCTTAATTGGTTGAGTTTTCCTATCAACATCCTTACTGAATTCAGTGGGGGCTAGTTATCTCTGAAAGCCAGATAACTGAGTTTGGGATTTACCTCTAGACGGCGGAGGCGTTTTTTGAAGTGTTGACCCTAAAGTCTATGTACAAGTATTGTAGATTTGTATCCAAGGACTCAAAAACTTTTTTAATTCTTTAGAAAAATACATTCATATGCCACAGTGATCATTTCTGCCTCCCCTATTCTAAAGGGTGATCAACAGAGCTAATGCTTTTTGTTACAGGTTTAAATACACAAATCAAATACAACTATTGTCTATGCTATTAATTATGAGCAGATTTCATATGTTCCTACACAGTTAGAAATGTAGTGAAATTTTGCTAAGAAGTAGTTAACACCAATGCTGTGGCCTCAGTCTCTTAACTTGATTTGTTTCCATCTGGTACAGGTCTCGTGCATGTACCTCCTTGTTGTAGTCCAATTCCTTGCCATGTTTCTCCTATGCCATCATTTTGCACCAACTCTCCAACTCTCCTGTGTGCATGCAGACATTGCATCATACACTTGATCTGGACTATCTGCCTCACAGTTAATTTCTTACCTGCCATCCATTCACCTCACTGCCACTTTTGATATTTTCCGTTTTTATTCTTTAATTTGTTACTCACCACCTACTTTCTTAGCCTACACTATTGCGCTGTTAGACAATGAGACTAGACACACCTGAGTTATCATAGTCAAACTTGTTTATATTCAAAACCTTGTTCTGCTGTGTAGTTGCTTCAGCAAGGCTGGCTCATAGCATGTCCTACTGTACAGGAGCCAGTCATTGATCCAAGACATTTTGCAAGTGTAGGTATGTGTGGCAGGTGGGAAATATACTATTGTTACTTCTGTTCACCTTCCCAAGTCTTTTCTGTATCGTCCTCAAACTTCCAAGAATGTGGAAGGGGAGAGACAGTTATTTACTTTAAGAGCACGATGTTTTGGGCAATTCAGGCAGATTGTTCGTGTCTTTCTAGGGAAATACTGATTACTGTGGAGTTCGGAAGGGGAACAGGTACACTGGCAATTAGATGGTTGAGAAGCTTAAGTAAATATAAGGCTTGTTATGGAAGTACTACTGAATTTAGGCAGCTACCAAGGTTCAGTGTTACTATGAAGTAGAGTAACTGGATCAGAGACTGTGACTTCATTCATTCTACATGCCTAACATCCCATTTAGGGAGTTTGAGTCCTAACCTATCGAGGGAATTCTGTCTCTTCATAACCACTTTGGACATCACATATGACATCTGTCATGTTTTCGTTCCACAATAAATTCAGTCATTCTATTTAATATTTGTAACTATGTGTGCCTGATTTGGCAGTGAAGGGTAGAGAAGGGAAGACAGAGTGCTTTATCCATTCCTAGCAAATATAAAGTATAGATTAGTGAATATGGAATCACTTTTCCCTGCTGATGCTCCGGTGATAAATTGTAACTCAAATACCAGTGCTGAATTGAAGGGGATTTTTGTGTTTCATTTATTCTTGCTAATCAATTATGCAGCTCCCAGCTAGAGAGATATATTTTTGTCCCACCACAGTCTTTGCTGCAAATACTGCTTTATTACTTGATTGTCAGACAAACATGCCAAGTAATAAATTGATTTTCACAGAAAACAGTGGGTGAGACCAGTGTGTCAGCAGACAGTTTTTTGAAAGTCAGATGACAAACAAAAGCACAGACTGAGTTAGTGAGGTAGAATACAGCCCCTCTGACTTGCTGGGAGACTAGGCAAAGAGGAGCAGGAAATGCCAGTCATTTTGATAAAGTGTATGTATTATTTAAAGACTTAAAATATTTTTAAAAAATAACTAAATGTTAACAATAAGAATGGTTAGTCAAATCAACCCTTCCTGTAAAAAATAAATATATATGTATTCATCAAAGCTCATGTTTGTGCTTGTTCTTGACTTTGATAATGTGAACAAGTTGAAATGGTTTTGGTTAATGAGCCAATTTCATTCAGACAAGATCACAGTCATGCAGCGTGTTGTGCTTAGCTAAATTGCTATGTAAATACCTAGTAGCTTTCTATGCATTTGATACTTCTGACAATGCAGTGAAGAATCAGAATCACTTGTCAGCCTGAGTTTGTGATTTTTCTGTCCTAAGCCCTCCAGCTTTGGCTAAATTTATGCTACTTCCTCAACTGAATTTGGAATTATTGGCAGAAAACACACCTGTGCTGAAGGACATTTTCTTTTCTATTTGCCTTTGTGTTTGAAAGAAAACAAAGTGAAAATATCTGATAAAGTGTTATTCCATTTAGGATGTAGTATAAACAATACACAGATTTCAAATAAATTAAAATATATTATGTTCAGTGAAATGTAGGTCTAAATATTTGGTCCTTCAAGTATTTAATTCCACATCCCTGTCAACTGGCTTAAAGCATTAGTTTACTAAAATCTTATTCTAAAACAGAATAAAAATTTCAGTGCTAATTTACATTTCTCTTTCCTTTATTAATTTATTTATTCAACAGAACAGTGCTAACTACCTCTTGGGAAAAAAAAAAATATAGAATTCATAATAAATTTTAGAGTAGAGATTATGTGAAAGATAACTGAGGTCTGATAGCATAGGTTTCTGCCTTTTAAGAAGAAATATCCTAACAAATTGGAAACAGCTAAAACAGTATCAGAAAAGAAATAGACAGCTTCTGACTTTGGCAATAAGGTAAATAGAAAAAAAAAAAAAAAAAAGAAAAGTGAATATTTTAATGGATTCCTGTTTATTGATAAAGAAAATGCAAAATCTACTTCATCTAACCTAAGCTAAATTTCAGCTTAAAAATCTAACTAAGCTTTTTTTTTTTTTTTTTTTCAACATCAGAGCTGCATTGCTTATTCAGGTTGTGTTCTTGTTTTTCTACCCTTTCTCTGTAGCATTTCTTTTCCATTCCTGTCTCACACAAATGCTTCTTGTCTTTCCAAATCTCTGACAGGCATGCATCACTTCACAAATTAATAACTAATGAAGCCCCTATGCCTTTGCATGCTTTACATATGCCTTTGTTCTGGCTGATGACTTGTGACTGTATTTTCTGTGAAGATTTCTTTGGCTTCAACAATTGCCTCTGTAAAGCAGGATAACTATTTATAAGAGTTATCCTGAAAAAGTAGCCACTGTTTAAATTATCAAAATAGATAGCTATAATTCCATTAATACCAAAATATCTTGAAAATTTTGTCTGTATCTTAATTATTATAATTCTGGATAGACAATATTAATTCTCATTTGCTAATATAATATATTCATACTATGTATTTTTTAAAAGTCTGTTTGGTAACAGTGTGGAATACTTGCTTACAGTTGGTTTTCTTAGCTTTACCTTAAAGCAATTTTATACGGAGAAGGAAATAAAGTTTAAATCAGTAATTAAAAACAAAAACTAACCCCTACTTTGTTTTCATCTTTCTCAAAACAATATTCTGACTTATGCCCATAACCATGATTCTATTTCTTTTAATTCCACTTTGTGTATGATGACCCTCTGCTGCAAAATACTCTTTCAAAACATAATTATTTTCAGCATTAACGATTCAGAATACTTAAGGCTGAATATGTAAAAGAAAAATGCTGCAAGCAGTGCCTTCCCCCCCCCCCCCTTTTTTTTTTTTAGATACTTAGAATACTTGGTGAGAGAGATCCAAGATCCTTGGCTTTTGTAATAATTTAGTTCCAGTAGTGATATCCAGTGATATATGCTACCTGAAGACCTTGTCTGATGCCTTCTGGGCACATTCAGTACTTCAAGATATTTTCATAGGTAGTGGTTTACAAACTGAAACTGTTATACAGGGGCTCACAGTATAGGCAGAAATAAATATTTACCATCCCAGCTTTTTTTTTTTTTTTTTTTTTTTTTTTTTTCACCTGTTCTGTTCTTGAAGGATTTTGGAGAATTTTTGTGTAATGATTTACAGAAATTCATCCATGATCTATTTTTCCTGCTATTTTTCCATCATAAGAAAATCCAAAACTCAGTTCTTGAGTTTCCAAATAACCCTAGTGCTATGCTAACTGAATCTGAAATACATTTCATCTTTTCCCCTGCCAATGATTTGAATTCTTATTAAATCTTAAGACCATTAGAACTCATTTTTTTTCCTTATATTAACATAAAAGGGAAATAGTGATTCAGACACAATTCTCAGTGCATGGTTGGTCCATGTCTTCATGTTTCTCTCCGTGTGAGATAGGTACTTTTGGTAAATGTTTGAGAGGTACTGTTTTCATTGTTAGTCTGTTGTAGTGATGCTACTACTATTTTATGCAGCAGTTGCCTTATAATTAACAGTGTCTAGGCATACTCTATTGGGCACTAATTCTGGTCAGGAAAATTGGTTTCAAATGAGTTTGTCCAGAAATGTGAAATACTGATTCCAGAAAAAGTTCCCTGCTGTTCCCCCTTGGAACTGTCATTTAAGTGTTCGATATCACAGTGTCTCTCAGCACATTTGCTGACTGGAGCCTCTCAGTATGGTAACAGTATGATGACTGTAAAATATTGTGGAGAGGAAGTGTGACTAAAAAACTCAAACCATGGTGAAATGGAAGCCAGCAGATAGAAGATACTGTGGCAGAACAGTATATTTGGTCCCTTGTGGCAAAACCTTATATTTAAACAATATTACTCATCTCCCTAATAAAAATATGTAATAGAAAGTGATTTTTTCTGTTGTGCACAAGAATACAAAACCTGTATTTCTACGCCAAAGAAGAAGAAAAAAAAAAAAAAAGTGGAAAATTCTTTCATAACTGGGGACTAAAAATATATTTGGCACTGATTTTGAAAATGATATAACTCTTGGTAGTAAGACTATTTATTTAAAATGTATCTCTCTTTAGAAGATAATTAAGTTTTGTGAAAAGTAAAAATGTCTTCCTTGTTTTCCTATCAATTTGATTACTTAGGCTCAAAAATAAAGTCCATGTTACATGTAGCATAGCTACACACCTATCGCACGCACTAAAATCAATGAAAGTTATATTCAGAATCTGTGTATTGCACTGACAAGCTAAGGGATGAAGTACTGACTCTGTTTTCCTACTGTGTGTAACAAATTCCCGTGGACATGTAGATATGGAGATGCTTAATTATTTACAGTTCAAGTTAATTTTCAAACCAAAGCTCATTAATTTTTGTAATGCTATAAACTCAATGTGTTGTTGCAGTGAAGATATTAAATTAAAATATCAGATTTTGGTAATTGCATGTTATTCTCATGAGACAGCTGGAGAGTAAATAAATATTGTTATTTACTTGGCAAAATCATAATTATATCAATTATGGTTTTGATCCTGAAACACTATTTGAGCAAATCTTTAACCACTGAAGGGCTAACAATCTGGCATTTTTGAGGAAGCTAGGAGTAAATTAAAAACTGAAGACAAAATGACCTGCAAATTGCTCTTTTTAAGAAACACAAAGGTTGTCCAGTGAACAAGAAAGGGATTATCAGAGTGAAAACCTGTGTTCTAACTAACATTCAGTTAAAAGACACCTTTGCAAATCTCTATGTGAATAACAGTGCTACTCAAAAAAGTGATGATATGGAAGTCTCAAATTCTCATTTTGTTTATAAATCTTAAAGCTTCTTTTCAAAAGATGTTCTGTTTCAGAATACGTCACCTATTTGTGGTATTTTAGCATTGCACAGAAACCGTCATTCCTGTTCTACAGCAAGCATATATATACGTTTGTGTGTGTGTAACTGAAGTAAAATCAGCATAGTTCTCTGAAAAAAAAAATCTTATTTAAGAATGTTTTATTAAAAAACCTGTAGGGAAAGATGTTATAAATTTCAGACTATTTAAGTGAGTTAATGAGAGCAATGTGCAAGAGGACCTCAAGAGTAACAAACCTACTGTTAACTCCTGTGGATAAATAAGAAAAAATGCTGATCTGTTCTTTTTTCCTGAGAAATAAAGGTGAAATAAGAGGGAACATTTTGTTGGTAACCTGTGGAGAGTAAGAGAAGCTAACTGGATTAGCCAGGCCTCATTTACATATCAGATGTGAAGTGTGTTTAAAAGTGAAATACTGCATTAAGATTAAATTTCTGCCTGTGTGTAGACCTCTGAATGAGACACGTTAGACGGAACAATAGCCAAAACTGCAACTTCTAGTTATAGAAAAGTCTCAAAGTTGTAGGGGAAAACATTCACAAATATAATTGGAGGGGCATATGAAGAGAGTAGTTTTGAATACTGTTAATTGTTCACGCTACTTTAAGTAGATGTTTTATTTTTTTTTTTCACTATTCCATCCAATTATATCCTCCTTAAGCCCATTTAATTTATGGAAGAAGCATTGCTCATTCTTGTGTAACCTTCAGTAGGTCTTCCTGGTGCGTACTTGAGATGTTACTGGTTTTGAGTCTCTACAGTTTCCTCTAGGGAAAGCTCTAGCAGCTGTTGAATACAGGCTGAGAAAAGGGGATTACATATTATACATTATGCCCTTCTAGGGTGCTTTTCACTGAAAGGAACCAAAGCAAGTCATACACTGAAATTTCAAAATCTGCTGTGTGAGCACAGCATTATAATCTTGGCTGGATGAGAAAGCTGTGTTTCCGGGTACTGAGTAATTTAAACTTCCGTAAATGAGGTTCAGGGCATGGTGTGATGCCAGTCTTCCATATTTTCATCTTTTTTCTTCTGAAGAACTACAATATAAATAATGACCTGGCCATTAGCTTGAACGGCCTAAGGTAGTTCTACTGCTGTTTCATTCTTAATGTCCACAAACATGATGTATGTAGTTACATCCTGTATCTCAGTTAAGTACCTGTCTGTGTATGTAAATATTCATAAAGTGGGTTAGAGCTATGTGTGCAGCCATGAGTGCCTTCTGCAGCCAGGCATGTACTGGAACTTGCAGTAAAAGGCTTTGTGAGCATGACTGTGCCACAGCACTTGAGGTTTAGAGAAACAGGGTTCAAGTAAGCTCTCCCTGCTGTGAGATATATTTAATTTATTCTTCTCTTTCATGAGATGGAAAAACACTTCTTTGTCATCTTAATTCTCTGTTCAAACCTTGTTGACGTCAAAGGGAGTTACCAACTGGCTTGGTGTGTTATCAGTGCTCAGATCTGCAAGCAAAGGGGAATCTTCTGTGAAAGAGTTCAAATTAAAGCACACTGAATGTCCAAGAAATATGTAAAATCATGTAGGTTTTTTAAGGTGGTAATTTTTTAATAAATTTCTTCCAGTCTAATGGTGAATTTCTGTATATTCTCTTGGTGGTCTATTATTACATTAACACATTATCAGTTAAGTGTCTCTAACATATTAGTGTGTGAGTGGCACTTGTGGTAGTAATTACTTGTAATTCTTTTCACGGGTAATGTCACATGTGTTTAGTGTCTCTATCTTTGGTGGTATTTTCATCCGGTGAAGTTAAATAGGTTTTTATCAGAGCAGTGACATGTAGAAGTAGCAGCAGTCTTAGGTGTGGTAACTGGAGTAACAAGAGAATTAAAACATATCAGCAAGGTAAAGAAACTTGTCTTAATGTCTGCCGTACTCTCCCTATAAAGAATTTAACTATTTTTATGTTGAAATGTCAAATATATATTTTGGAGCTTTCTGTAAGGTGGACACATATTAATCATATGTGGAATCTACTGGCAGTCAGTATCTTTTTGTTTGTTTGTTTGTTTAGTATCATTCACAATAATATAGTTACTAAAAAAAACCTGTTGGTTCTGGTCATGACATTTAAATAACAGATACAGATCAATGGGGACACTTCATTTATACTCTGTGCTTTACTCTAAATCACTGGAGTTGAATAGGATTAGTTTGTTGCAATCTACATCTATCCTTGAATAATAACAACAGACGTTGTGAATCCATGAGTCACTGCCTTTTCTAGGCCAAAAATAGTTGTGCTACTTGACCAGTATCTTCTTCCAGCAGGCAGCTAGCAATGCTTGTAATGGAAAAAAACCCTTGCATGCTTTTTCATCTCAGTTTGCATCTTCTAATTTGGACCTTTTTTTTTTTTTTTTTTTTTTTTTTTTTTTTAAAAAAAAACCATTAATTTATTTTGATATATTTTTTTATTTTTTAATTTAATCATTTTTTTTTTTTTTTTTTTTTTTTGTATGAATCAGCCCATTGAGTCAATGAGAGCCTTTTTATTCATTTATTTTTTAACCATTTCATAACTTTTATTTTTTGCTCCCAAATATAAGCAAGGTGCATAAGTTCATGTGTAACTCAAAGCAGTCATGTAACTCGTTTTAATGACTCACTGTTACTGGACGGGAGAAAATTTTATGTTTAGATCTTTCCACTGAAGAATGTAGGTTCAGGTAAGACAAAATATTTTAACTAACTCACATAAGCATTAGTATGTACTTTCAGATTTTATAGAAAAATAAAGCATGCAATTTTAGGAACTGAACTGTTTCCTGAAATAGAACTACCTTTATGAACTCAAAGCAGTTTAGCCTCCATTCTTGCAGTTCGTATGTAATTGAAACAAGACATTGTTTTCTTGATAAGTAAGTAATGTCCTGTGATCTAAAAATACAATTATAAATCAGTCCTTATGACCGGATGCTTTAAAGAAGTAATTATGTAGTTGACTCAAAGGACCTATGGACATGCTTGAAGTTAGGTATAAGATCAAGTGACTTTCTTTACCATTCACTGTACAGAAAAATGAGTGAGAACTGTGAAGTACTGGAACCCTTAATAAGAATGTTTCACCTATGTACGATTTTACTTAACATGGGTTAAAATACAAGCTTATGTTTGGTTAAGCTGAAATTTTGCTTAAGGAAATTACTGTGTGTTTAAGAAAACAAAAACAACAAAAAAATTAAAAAACTAAATACATTCAAGATCATCATATAAATTTGCCAAATAACTACAATATGCAGGTTAATAGGAATGTGTGTGTGGTGCACAGTCCTTTATTGAACTCAAAATAATCTAAGGTTAGCTTTTAAGTTTTGATTTTTCACAGGAAGAACCTTGCAAAACCTAAATCCTCAAAAATAGAATCAATATTACAGTACGAACCTCTCCCACCCACTTGAACATGATGAAAGCTGGTATTCCAAATAGATGTGAAAAGTGCAAGAAAATGAAAATGCATGATTTTCTAAGAACCAACATTTGACCTATGCTCTCTAAGTGTAATGGATTGATTCTTCCACCAGACTGACCAGATTGCAACAAGCATGTCTGCAGAACAGGGTGGGGTTTTTTGTTTGGTTTTAAATTTATTTATTTATTTATTTATTTCCATTTTACTGCTTTTACACATCTTCATGACTGTCAAGAAATTAAAAGCACCTTTTCGTGCCTAGTTCTGAAAGGCATCGCTGATCTCCCAGGACAAAGAGGATAAATGTGCATTCTGTAGTTCATCCATCTTAGAGTTTTGTGATGTGTAGGAGTAAATCACTGTGTATCTGCTGAGTGCAGCTAACAAGATCTAATGCCTTTTAGGTGAATCTAGGCACATGTAAGGCATGTGTGCTTTTCTTTAAGGCTGAACTGTTGCAGTACTCTTGTCACTGTTGCTGTTTATCATGTGTAGCCCAAAGGGTGCAAATCTGATAAATATAATACTGTGGTGTATCAGTGGAGTAGAGAGTATTTCTTACAGTTTTCAGCAGTACTTCATATCATATTAATAGGAATTTAAGGGAAGGATTCTGTCACTTACAAACTTACAGCATAGAAAGAAGATCTGAATTTGTGCATTATAAAATCATCATTTTTTACTTTATTAGGAATTCTGGATTTTTTTGTTATTGCTCAGCGTGCCTCTTAAGTTCCTAACTTAAAAACAAATATTGTCTTGTTTGCTTACAGCTACTTGCATTTATATTCCATTAGATTCGGTGAGGATCCAAATCAGTTCCAATGAATTCATCTAGAATCACGATGAAACTTGCAGTAAGTGATAAAGGTTTAGTTGCATTTAATTTCAAGTATTGGATTATCCGATTACATTCTATTCATTAAACAAGGAGAAATTTTTACTTTTTTGCCTTTTTAGTAATATTTCCTCAGAAGCTTTGCAGATGCAAGTGAGTACCGTATTTCCTTTACAACTTTCTTGAGATAGAAATAGCCAAGGTTCATAGGTTCCTGCCTGAGAAAATAGCCAGGAGACTTCAAAAGGTAGATTTTCTTTCTATGCAAGTAGAAATTAGGTTCTTAGATCAGTTTCTTTGAGCACGTAAGCCTTTCACAATTGCTTTTCTATGACTGTCAAACACGGTAATGCCAGTTTAATTGCATAATATGAGTAATCAGCATTTCTAGAAAACCTTCCCCTAGTCCCATGTACCTTTTATTTGCTGTTAAAATGAGTTTATTGCTGGTTTATTTTTCACTGCCTATCAAACAGATGTTGTTCGCTCTCTGAGGAGTTTTTCAGCTTTTCCCAGTCACTCTGGCTTGGTGAGTTGCCAGATGTTTAGTTTCTCTTCTGCATTTCATAAAGGTACTAGAGATATGGAAAAGCTTGCAGAAGTAACAGAAACACAGATAAGTGTTCTTGCTGAGAAGATGCTTCAAAGAGGAAAGCACGAAGAAACCACGAGAAGAGCATAATGCATCCATAAATGTCTACCACATACATATGCATATTTCCATTGTTAGCTCTCAGTCGGCCTGCATGATATGATCTCAGTTATTTCATACTCCAAGCTCCCTTCTCTCAGCCAGAAACACAGGTCAGATGTTTTTCAAACTAAATTAATAACTCAAAACAAACAATTGAAATTGGACCACTCATAGATTCATTAGTATTCAACAACAAAAGTCATTCCCACTGGATGAAGAAGAACAGAGGCAGAAGGAGAAAAAAGGCAATCCATATGGAGGATATTAAAAACAAAATGTTTGTAAATATTAAAAGATCAGGTACCATTATCTCAACTTTAATGGATTTTCCTGAACTTCTTACCAGTCATGAAACAGTAATTGTTTTGTTAAGGAATGATATTGATAAGATACATAGGGGAAAAAACAAGATGAAAAAGCCTCTTAGGTAGCACAGGTGACACTTAAGATATTAGTTATGGTAACTGAATAGCCTAAAATGAACTGAACCAAGAACCAAGAACTGAACCAGTGCCTTTTCTGTTATAATCCTGCTGTGGTCTTAAATACAGGACAGCCACCAGCTCCCCAGCCTAACAAAAACAAGCTCAGCAAAAATGCTAAGAATAAATTGTTGTTGCAGGTGTTATTCTTTCTATTCTAATGTGTTTTTAGCTATGACTGTTTTCTACTCCTACTGCCATTTGAGCTCAACTTGAAACCTTTTGAGCTACCTGAATACAATTTTATAGGAAGAGGATGTTTGGAACAGATATGCTAATGGATACTGTTCTGTCCACGTGTGCTGAGTGACTGCACAGTAAGAAGGCTGCTCCTCAACTAGTATCCTGCAAGTCTTTGCTAAGTGGCAAGGAAAGGTTTAGAAGAATTTTTTTTTGTGCTTTTAATTGTTTTTATTCATTTTTGCACTTCCCAGAGGTGAATCTGTAGTGGGGACAAATTAAATCACTTCTGCTGGAAATAATTTCTCTGGTAAATTGTAACCTGGTGGCAAAATCAAAATTGGACTAATTGCAGGGTTGCCTTTTAATGAAGAACAGATGTAGGACAGTCTCTTGAGAAAAGGAACTACAGACAAAATGACTACTCATCTACTTGTGGACTGTGACTTTTAGCTAGCTTAATAAATAATGAATAATGGAACTGACTGGTAAGAATTAGGAATTATCCATCTCTAATAAGAAAATAAGATAATTCAAAATGATGGAGCAATGGTGTACTAAATGTGCAAATATTCATGTTGAATACATTAGGTCTGATCACTGTCAAATGGAGGAAAAAAGTCCAACAAATCTTTAAAATTACATTTGACAGATTGAGAGGTACTATAAGCTGTGGATTTGTTTGATTTCTGGCAAAGACATATTACTGCTTATATCAGTGCTTTTAAGAAAAAACAAAAAAAAAAACAAAAAAAAAAAACACTGAGGCTGCCTTTAAGAATAAATATCTTGGTTTTCACTTCTGCTTGTTAAAAATATCTCTGAAATTGTTGTGGGAGATATTTCATAAGCAAGTAGAACATCTTTATAACTGTCTGCTTTTAAATAACTTCTGAAAGCTTGTAAATGTAAAAGATATTGATGAAGTCTTATGTTATATATTAATCAAACTCTTCTAGCAAGGTGTTATGTATGGGAAGGTTTAGAACAGATACTATAGGTCTGTAATACATTTAGTCAGATGTTTGGGTATTTTGTTTTTATCAATTTCGTCATCACCATTTTGCTTTATTACTAAACATTATTTTAATCAGTGAAATAAAGCATTTTTCCCCTACTCTTTGGTCCTTCTAAAGATCACCCAGACAAAAGAGATCTGAATCTGAAAAACAGATGGCACTATTCCACTTATAACCTTGCCAAACATACTTTTGTAGAGATTAGGTTGAATAAAACAAGTCTGTGACTCCTTCAATATTCAAACCTAATCTCTTTAAGGCTTTGATTGTATTCCATATACAAGGCAGGGGATAAATCCAAAAGCTCCACTTTGACCAACCTACATGCCATCAATTTAAATCAAATCTCATAATTAAATTACAGATCAAAACTTCAGTGGTTTTTTCAGACTTTTCTTTATAGTTTTTATGGCAAATTGAAATCTTTAAGTCCAAAGAAATCTCTGCATAGAGAATAAGGAAACTTCTGAGAATGTGACGACATAAAAAATGGGGGTGACAGAGGTGTTTTGGACTGCTCATTGTACTCATACCTCAGTCAGCAGTAAAATATCTATTTATGGATCTGCTAGGAAAACATCTATATCAGTTATGTAAACACCACTGATATCTTGCCAGATGTATCTAATATATGTAAAAGAGGGCTGGGAGAATAAAATTGGAATGAAAATCCAAATGAGAGTTCTGAGTGGGTTCTTGAACCCTACATCTCTGTAAAGTTAGGGCAGGAAAAAGTGCTTCAGTTTAACTTACCTCCCATATGCTTCATAACAAGGGTGACTCCCATATCCTGGTATATGCTTTAGGAATTGATATCTGTGGTTATCTTGCTGTTATTTCATCCATATGAGTTCCCAAATATCCTGACTATTTGCAGCTGGAATGTCTTATAAAGGAAGATTTATACACTCATCCATGTTTTAGGCCATAGTAAGGAGCGAGATAGGCCTTCCCTTTTGCTGTGTGCTGCTCAGATCTCCTGAACACACAGATGCTACAAGTATTATAAAAGCCTTCTGTTCTTCATGCACTGTTCTTCACTATGAAGAAAACTCGTGCTAAAATTAAGCATTGAAAGAATAAACTCTCTAAGACTGCAACTCCTGCTTGCCATGTTTAGGTTGTGGCATCTGATAGGGATGAGCTGCACATAATACAGGTGTCTTGCAAGGGTTTAAGCTACTAATAGCTTGAAAAACAAAGGCTTTTTAGAATATTATATGTTTTTGTATTTGGTTTAGATACAGAACTACATATGGGAAATGCCAAAAAAAAATGTTTTAAAACACAAATGATTAGTTTATTAGATTATATAGGATGTATTAAATATGTTGTACACTAAAATATATTGTACAGAAGCAACAAGTACATTTAAATATATTTTGGAATTTAGTAAGTGCAGACCTTTGCCTAGAAAATATCTCCATTACATTTCTTTTGATTTCCCCTTCTGCTTATTCAAATACTCTAATTCCCCCTATTATTCTCTGTAACACACAATCCTGAGTGTATGAAATGCTGTTTGATAAAATATAATTTTTAAATAAATCCGCACACATACATAATGTTTTTTGTTGTTGTTGTTGTTGTTTTATTTTTTTTATTTTTTTTTTTTTGTCTAAAAAGTTAGTATTATTTTTGGTGATCATGTAGCCTTCTCCAATTACCTACCTAAACTTTCCAAACAATGAGGTCAAGCCATCTGTCCCAGATCACTCACATGAAGTTAGAAAAAGAGCAGAGCTATCTGTATTTCTAGTATTTTAACTTGACTAGTAATCAATTTAAATAGAAACTAATATATATATAGAAACAATGGAAAGACCAAATATTATGTCATGAGAGTGGATAAATTTAACATATTTGGCTCAACATATTCTACAAAAGGATAGATTCTTTCTCTCTAGATTTCTGTATCCCCCTGTAATACCATTTTTTTCATACCTAAGCCATCTGACTATTTCTAAGTTAAGCCAAATAATAAAATTAGACTTCTGCTATGGAGAATCAGATTCCCTAATTGTAAATGTAAATGTTGCTGGATATCCGGCTCCCATGTTTCAATTACTACATCATTGGCACAATTAATAAGGGCCTGGAAGCCTAGTGGTTCCGCCTGCTTCTTGAAGGAAGAGAGAGGAAGGAGAGGTAGCTACAGCGCCAGCGCTGGTGTGAATTTAAGGAGCTTTTTTTTACATAGCTTTTTGTAGGAAACTGGAAAAGAACGATTCAGCTGTTGTATTATCACATGCTGAAGTGGAAAAGTGAAACAGAGAGAATCAGATTAGAGATGGAGCAAGAAAACCAAGCAAGTTATTTCTATTTCTGTTATGAGAGACATATCACATCTGATATGAGCCAGACATTATTTAGATTACTGTTCTCTGTTCACAACTTAAGGGTCAGTCCTAAGGTCCATTTCAAATTGCAATGAGTGTTTATGACCATTTAGCAACATCTCACTTCAAACACAATTGAGACCTTGCTAAATGAAACTCTGAAAATTTTTAATGTAATCTGTCAACTTTATATGCACGACTAATATATAATTAACAGTTGCTTTCATAACACCTTTAAAACTCTTATATTATTATTATTTTTTTTTTTTTCTCTGGTAGTATTAATGTTTTCTCTCCAGTGCTTTCAAAATTTACCAGTTGAAATCACAAAATCCTAAGAAGTTGTGTGGAAGAAACTGATGAAAATCTGCAATATACCAAAATGCAGTGTTTTTTTGTTTGTTTTATCATCAAGAAGTAGTTAGAATTGCAAATGTATGGTGACTGTCTTCTGTTCTACAGACTGTACTCATGTCATTCCCCTTCCCCTCAAGTCTTTAAGACAAGCAGTGGTTTGTTCCCTTTCTCATCTTTTGGCAAAATGTGCGTTTTGATAGATTTGCAATGTAAGTTTTGATAGAGCTGCAGTTTTGATAGATCTGGGGACAGCCAAATTCTGCTGCTTTTGAAATGATACATTCTGAGATGTGTAACTTCCCTGGAGAAATAGTACAGCTAACAAGTCTAGTAAGAAAAGAAGAAAAGTCTTCTGCACATTGCTTGTTAGGTGCTTAAAAGACCAGCATCTCTATCTCTACATAGTGTAAGTTGAACAGGGGAGAAAAATACTTGTAGAAAATAAGGAAAGACAATGAGACACAAAGGAGGGCTTGGGAAAGGACACAGGTAAAGAATTATCTTTTTCATAAATCCAGTGGGAGCCTGAGACATGGAGAGAGAGGATTTAGACCTTGACCTCCTCTGTGCTGTAATGTTGTCAGCAAGAGGGCAGGCGGCTCTTTAATTTGTGTTTTCCGAGCTAGGAAAGGATGGCTATTTTAGTTGGATTGATGCAGAACTTCAGTATTTACGCCTTTTTGTTGGTCCTGAAGATATTCTCAGGAAGACTTTTGGGGAACCAGAACCAGTCTGTGGCAGCCAATCCGGCAGTGGGACTAGATTAATTTCTCCTCTCACAAAAGCCCATATCACTCCTTTATCTTTGACAGAGCATCTTACAAGCTATCTTACAAACCATTCATGAGAATAATGTATGCAATTGGAGGGGGAGAAAATAAGGATTGGCCTTAGTCCAACACAACGTAACTCATTGTGGCTGGCAACTAAATGTTCATTTTAATTCTAAAAGAAAGGTGAACAAAGGAGTAAATTCTGTATCTAATCCAGTGTGGGTTCTTATTTGAAAGTAAGGACTGTGTCTATTTATATTAGATAACTCTGAAAAAAATAAGCTCAATAAGCACAAATAAAGAGTACAATTGGAGGAGTAAACATGACAGTTACTTTCCAAGCAATCAATATAGGCAGAACTGCCAGAGCAGCATGATTGCATATAACTTGGGTAAAAAATTGCTGCTTTTTATAATCTGGATTTGAAAACATCCACATTAGCAAGCAAAGAAGCAGGAACCAGCCCAATACACAGATTTTTAAGGAGAGATTGTGATGAAAATGAATAATTACAATGTGAATATTGGTGTGGTAATGACAAACTGTGCAATCTGAAGACTACTAATGTTTTATGATTAATCTGAAGTATATTAACATTAATAAAATTATCTTTTCCAGTGGGCATCTAGGAAGCTTATGACAGAAGTGAGAAAGGGTTGTGTGATCTTAGATTTTTATCTCAGAGTTGCAGTGCAAGGATTTTAACAAACCATTCTTGGCATGAGAAACCTTTGCCATTAAAACTCCAGCATTTGTCCTATTCTTTGCAGTCCTGCATCTGGTTCTATGTATCTTCTCTCTTGAGACTATTTGGGCATAAAAACCCTTTTGAATAGACCTTTTGTATGGTCCTTTACCTATTTTGTAATATGCTTCCCATGGAAGAGCTCTAAGTCTATTCTTAATGATAAATTGTAAGTGTAGTTGCTAATGCACTGTAGGTCTTTCATGGGCAGGCACCCTATGTCTTCCTCCTGTCTCCCTCAAACAAAAACCCACAAGGTCCTTAGAGTCAGCAGACATGGAGTTCCTGTATATCCTTCAAAAGCTTTAGCTCTATAAGAGGAGAAAAGTGTTGCAATCCGTCATGTAATAACGAAGTTCAGCATGTCATTTCTCCCAAGCATTGCGCGCTTTGAGCATGCTAATCCAAGCACTTCCTTCCATCTTTTTCTCCCTGGCGCTATTCTTAACTCTCTTACCTCAGGTGGCATTAGCCAGCAGTGTGGGCAGAATGGGTTATGTCAGGCAAATGGCAGTCAGCCTGCTGCCAGTGAGTGAAAATGAACAAATGAAAGTTTAAGTTTATCCATGGCTGAAAGAATAAAACCTGAAGAGAACTTTGCTTGTCACACTTTGGTAATTAATAGTAAGATTTTTCTCCTAGTGTGATTCAGAAAATTCCTGAACTTCTTTCAAACAGCACAGATTGATGACCTCTAAATATCAGTTCCATGACTGGAAGACTTTAATTTTCTTAAATCCTTAGTAAATGACAGGGGCATGCCATTATGCTTAACTGTCCTATTGTACAAGCCAAGCCGTTAAAGATCTTTGAAGTCACTCTTGCTAAACTTTTTAGCGACAGTGCTTTAATAAATTATCTTTGCTTTAATAAATTATCAAGCTAACACACACACACACACACACTTGGCAGTGTCTGAGCAAAGTAGTCCCATTAGTATTAATATCACAAAGTGAGGACTGCTCTATAGAACTGTTTATGAAATACCTGGGCTCAGAATTGGTTTGAGTACAATTTACGAGTAATTTGAGCAAATACAGTAACAAAATAGTTTAATTTATAGTCTGTGAGGTGTTAAAAATCATTACTTACAGATATTTTAAAAAAAAAAAAAGTCAAGAAAAATTATTCAGTTTTAACCTAATGCCTTGGTCCTCAAACATAACAATGTAGCAAGAAATGATCAGGGAAACAAGTCAAAAAGATTTGAAAATAAATGTTCCTTCATCTTCACAGCAGTGCTACACAGACTGATTATGCTGTTGCTGGACTGAAGGTCACTCCAGCCATTTCTCAAGTTTTGACAAGTCATACCAGGCTTAAGTGATGGAGAAGACAAAGCTCTGTAAAACTTCAGAGTTGTTGGGGACTAAAATAAAGAAAATACTCTGTAATAATACATAGTGAACTATTTTACAGCAGTTATAGTATCAAAGCTATGCAAGCAGCACTGCCTGTATCTCATGCCTTATTTCAAGGTGAATGACGTTTCACTTCATTCCTGTGCTCCCACACTGAATTCTCTTTCTCATAAAATAGGAAGTTTTATGTCCCTGTCATACAACAATCCTCTGTGTCAGGGCAGAAAATCCCCCTTTTAACCTGAATGCCTATAATATCCGTACTAGACTTGACGTGATAGTTTTTGTGATTAATACCCTGTAAAGACATAAGTTACTGCAGTGTGCATTGTAGGACTCAGAAAAAAATAGGGACAGAGTTATAGAAATTTTGACCCATTTTCAAAGTTTGAGAGCTCACTTTTCTATTACTTAAATAAGTTCTGTATTAAATTTGGCATCAGCAGAACTTGTTCAGATGGATTATTTTCATTTGTCCAAAGCCGTATTACAGTTGTCCAAATGTTAAAGGCTTCCAGTGACTACAGATTCCCTGAAAGCTCATTAAACACCTCACAGTGCTAAACTTTGATGCTGGCAATCCATATATTAAAAAAAAAAAAAAAAAAAAAAAAAAAAGCTATGCAAATGCTGAGGGCAAAAACAAATGCTTGTTTTTTCTAATATTCTAGAAGTCACTTTGCCATTTTCATCCTGCACTAGCCATCCCAAGTACCAATTCACTTGGAGTGAAAAGAGAGGCCAGTAGTGTTCTGCTTAACTGAGCCTCTGTAAAAGCAATCAATAAACTTTCATCTCCTCCAGGAGGACCACACATTTACATAATTGTACCTACTTCCCTTTCTGTATCTGATTCTCTATCTTTTCCTAAAGGTTAAGATACAGGGCAGATGTCTATATGCTTGCTGCTGTTATTAGCGTGCTTTGGCCATCTCATTTCTCTGTGGCTTTTATTGTGCTCATCTGTTCAGGAAGACTAGGTTTTCCAAGGCTCATTTACTGGTTAATTGCATTCTCAGATCCTCTAAGATGTCTGTAGCACCTGCTCTCCACTTCACAGACTCTTTTGATCTCTCTAGAAATATCCAACTTTGATTATGTGAAAATCTTTCCTAACAGTACTACGTGCCTAGAAAGCAAGCTTAAAAACTGCCATTGTGACTATTGTGACCTATGTTAGAATTGAAAATATAATTCTATAATATAAAAGCCTGAAATGAAAAGTGATCCTATTTGTTATTCTGTTTGTGTGCTTCACTGCTGCCTCTAGTTTTCCTTGTCTTACCAAACACTTAGGCAAAATGCAGGATGTTGCAAAATGCTAGATTACAGCACTGCAGCATACAATTCAATAGCTCTAAAAATACACAGTATAGGCCAAATTATCACCTGCTGGCATGAATTTTCCACTTGCAAATATGCTGAAATTGTGTTTACCTGAAATATCTCAATTTATTTCTATCAGTATGTATTTGCAAATGTAAAACAGGTCGTTTCAGACACAATTGTCTATTTATTAATACAGATATCCTTTGGTAGGAATAAAGGCTTGGTTTGTGTACCTTTAATAGATTGCAGGCATTATTTGTTCTTGGTTTGACATTTGTTTCATAGTCATTATGCTGAAGAAGAAAAAATGTGGAATACAACTCTCCTTTGTTACTGACCGCACAATTAAGCTGTTTAATTAATGTCAGTTTTTACGTGTCTACCTACTTTATGGGGCTATTTTAGGGGCTGCTAACTAAAATGCTTTGAATATATATAATAGTGCCATTTTCACCGTGCAGTGTGGATTAACCCACACTTCTTTCCATTCATTTATAGCACTGCATATTTTTAGTTGTAATTTTTCATGAGTTTCTCTCAGACTGTATCTGTTTGCGTAGTTTTAGCCAAAACAGCACAGCTCTTTCTGAGGGCTGGAAAAATGCTGTGCCTCTTAAAATATTCCAGTAATCTATGTGGTTAATGTAAAATCTGTGTAGTTTAATTCCTCAACTAATTTGTAATCAAAAGTTGGGAGGAGTTGGCCTTGTGGAAAAATTAGATGTAAATGCATTAAATTCTAACATAATTACAGAAAGTATCATAATATATAGTCCCAAACAGAAGAAATTAATGTTATACTGCTAACTTTATTGTTTCCTAACTTCTAGTTCTTGACTTCATAAATTTAATAGTGTTCATAATACAATTATTTGTGGTTGCATGCATGCTGGTAAGGGTGTGTAATTGCTGCCATTCTGTGTTTAACACTGATGTTTTGTAGTGGATAGTCATGAAATTGTATTTTTTGGTCTCTGTCTCATACTGATCTACGCAGAGAATGTACTGTAATGCATTTGAACTGTAATGTGATTAGAAGCAACAATACAGTGTTGGCGGAAATAGTAAGTACTGAGTGAATTCACAAAAAGTGAATACCGTTGGGAGATCTAAAAGATGGAATGTGATCTCTTTCCTTTGATAAATGAAGGTCAAATCGCCTGTGCCACTGATAATGCAATGGCTGCTCTGTGTGATGACAAATCTTTACACTTGCTGACGTGCACACTCGCTGAAGGTGTACGTGCAAATGTGCTGCAATTTCTCCAGTGAAGAAAAATCTTAGACATGACACTGCTCCACCTCTGAATTCAAATGGAAACACTAATGATACTGTCCACAAGACTTTCAGAGTGCCCCCAAAAGCACCAAGCATGAGAGATTTATATCAAATGCTGTTGGATTTTCTAGCCTTCTCAAAGCTGACAACTAATTTTGGGTACTTACTGATAATTCAAGGTCTGATGAACAAGCCCTTCAAGCTTACTTGCAAAAACCTTGCAAATTTATTGAGTCTCATGATGCAGAGCAAGTTTTTTTTTTTTTTTTTTTTTTTTTTTTTTTAAATCCCACCAGATGCCACTGAGGCACTCAATGCCAGAAAATATAAACTGGCCTGAGTCTGAAATTCATTAGGACTGTAGTGCCTCTAAGCCAATGTTCAGAGGGTGATTGCTTTCCACGGCCCTTATCCTGCAAACATTTTTGGACAAGCCTTGCTTTATGCCCATGTGCATAGTCTCCCATTCCAATGCTGGTATTTATGTGCTTGATGTTGGGCAGGTTCCTAGTGCATGCTGTTCAGCCTGAGAAGACTAGATAATCCAGTTACTGCAGATAAAAAGATGAGAAGTTTTTTACAACCTACTCTTTTTTTTTTTTTCTTCCTTTCTTTTTAAAATCATTACACATAGAAAAAGATGGTACAATATGCTGAAAAGCAGATTTAAGATTCAGTTCTGAGTTAAGCACTTTACCAACACTGAACAATTTTATCTTCCAGGCCAAAATTCAACCAAATCTTTTTCATAGGTAATAGATAAATGACATTAAGTAGCCATTTGTTTCTGTCTCTAGGAGTTCAGAGGTTGTGAACCTTAGCACTTTCTGTGAAAAAATCTGGTTTAGGCTGTGTTCTCAGAGGACCTGAATAAATAACTCAGTGCAAGTAAACTGTCAGATTTAGTGTTTCTTAATCATAGGCAGACCCAGACTGATTCACATACAATAATCCAATAAATTATTTCATTATCAATGTATATATTTTCATTGGAATCTCTGATGTTTTGTATTAGATATTTGAGAGAGACATGAACAAAAGTTTAATGTTTTGTGGTACATCATCTTTGTGTGTGATATCAGGCTACAAAATTATAATTTGTCATGACATTTATTTGGCATGCATAGAAATAGATTAGCAAAGATGAGAGGTAAACAGAAGTAAATTGTTGATGGATGAGAGATTACTGAAGCCCATGGGAGATTAGATTTTAAATTCTGTAAATGTTGTAAGACTCCTAGGACACATCCAAAATCAAAGAGGAGAGCTTTCATTAACAGGCTCAACTCATGTGGAAAGGAAAGGGTCAATAGTGCTGAGTCTGCTGTATCTTTCACTAGGTAGTGAAGAAGAATTTCAAAAAAAAAAAAGAATAAAAAAAAATAATGGATGTATTAACCTTACCTATCCTTGTCCTGCCCCCCAAATAACAAAGAAACAAACGTGTTTAGATTGCAGAGAATACCAGAAAAGAGCAAGGATACACTTGCAGATGTTAAAATCGACACCATCACCACCCTAATCCTCTTTCTTCATTTCTGTGATTACCTTTGTGGTCAATAATAACTGAAAAGCACCCTGTTTAAAATCAGCCATAGAGATGTTGAACATATTTCACATACTGTTACATGATGAAACGAAGAAAACCAAAACAAACAAACAAAAAGAAAATGCTTTTTTTTTTTTTTTTTTTTTTTTTCCCATCTCTCTACTTTCTCTTGCTTCATTTCCTGTTTACTGTACCTGGAAGAGCTTTTATCTTAATTTTCAATCCATTAATTTGAAGCAAAGACTGTTTGCTGACATAAAAGAACTGAAAAACCTTGTTTCTTTTTGCTGCTCAGATTATGATAGGTTTATTGAACACACTTGCTTCAATAGGCACATCAGGCTAGAAAGGAGAGGAGAGATATCAGACTATAAAGGGTTGCAACTAAGGGTTTAAATATATTAGAATTGCACTGGAAGGATCTGCCACTATGGGACTTCTTATAGGATGTATTATGCTTTGTTACTGATAACTCATAACCTGAGCTGTTAACACATTTAATAATCTCAGCTCCTTAAAAATGCACCTACCTGTTTAAAAATGCTGGAGAGTTCATCATACTGGCAAGAAAAAGGTATTAATGTGTTTGACAGTGCTGTGAAATTGTTGATTTGGTGAGTAATCTAGAATCAAGGCCAAACTTGTTCTCTCATAAAGCAGCTATTGCTCATACATATTAGATGTCCAGACTAGAAACTTCTAATAATAGCTAAAGCAAGCCTAGATACTCTTATTGTTGTTTTTGCATTGGGATAGTTTCTCTGTGAAGCCACATTGCTTCTCTCAGTACTTTAATTCTGTCTCTCCCCACCCTCATACATTGATACACCCTATGTATGCCTTCTTGGAAGGGGCAGTTTGTCAGACATACAGCTATGAAAATTGTTTTAAAGATGCCTAGCCTAGTACCTAGCCTAGGGATTTGAGAGTTCAAAAAGCAGAAAAAATTGACAGGTTTTAGAAAGCATGAAAAAGAAGTGTTATGCAATTCTGGAGATGTTACTGAAGTACAGAGAGATTTAACCATAATTTACTCAAAGGCTTTCTAGGGAGAATATCAGAGTCAGAATCTGCCAAGTCCAGATTCTTGTCCATGAGAACTTTATTCATTTTCAGTTACATAATATTATCAAGAAGCCATTTGACTATCTAATATTTCTTTTTGCATCCTAAATATATCATTAGAACTGTGACATTAATTATATATGTATATTTTTTCTCATGTTGCATATGTGGCTTATAAGAACAGTTTTGCTAACTAGAGGATGAAAAATTTATGCCATTTTGGTCCTTATTGTCAAGGCAACTCCTTTAAAAGGCTCTATGCACCTAGCCCCAAAACTGCATGGCTGACTTTGAATGAAAATAATGCTGGATTTCCTCAAAAGCTACATCCTGATATTCAAACAACATCATTTACAATGTTGCTATTGGCACTACAGCCCTGTAGTAGGAAATGTTCAGGTTTGTTACTTTTCTCCTTGCCAAAAGCATTGAGTTCTGTGGTGCCTGGATATGCTTACCCTTCTAAGTCATAAATGGCCTAACCTCCATTTATCACTTCTGTGCTAATCAAGCCAACAGATAACAGAAAGCCTTTTCTCAACATAATCTAAGAATGCCAATGGACTTGGAAGACCAGGGTGTAGTCTAAAGGACTTCTAATTCAGGAATGACTTTTTAAATAGATCTCTATTTCAGTTTTTCATTTAAGTATTACACTAGGCTGAAGGCTGATTCACTTTTTATTTGCTTCAGATTTTTCTTGGTAATTCAAGTGAGGAGGAAGATGATTGAAACATGCTTGAAAAAATGTAGCAACTGCTCCTTGCCCACCATTGAATTCTAAAATAGCAGCAAAGCACAGCTATGGTGTAGTGTTTGCACTGGTAAAAAATCGATTCAGAAGTTTTCAATATCATTATCTTCAAGGAATACAGAAGCAAAGTTTTGTGAAATAAGCTTCCCCAAATCACTCTTTACAGTATAGAGGAGAAAACAGAAGTAGTCTTTCAAATCTATTCTCTCTTCCTGTCCAGTAGGATACCCAACATAAATGCATCTGGTTTTGTTTTCATAAAGTAAACTATTTATTTACAATAGGTGGTTAGACCTTGTCTTCAGGGTATATTTTTTTGATGGAAAAAAAGGAGTTCAATCATTCTGAACATGCTGCTGATGACATGTATAGACATGTATGAAATTAATGTTTTAACTATGAATTTATTTGCCTACTAGGGGACACTGGGACATTATATTTTTGTTCAAATGAAAGACATTTCAAAAATAATAAGGAAGGAAAATCCTCTTGTTCTTTCTCTAAAATAAAATAAAAATCATACATATTTCTAATCAGTGCAGAATGATGTGTGATATGCTTTAAAAAGCTTAATGGGTGGCAAGCTTATGGGCATGAAAGCTAGATCTAGAACATTATTTTAGCAAGTAGTTTGAACTGGTCCATGATATTACTGGTTTTGAATTGCAAAGATAATAGATCATATTTTTGGCATTTTCCACTCATTAAAAACTGTGTCAATATGATGGATTAATCTATGGGCATTTTCTGTCTTTGCTATAATCTTTGTCACAGAAATGAGGTATTAGAATTATAATGCCTTTTGTACTATATGAAATATGAGGGTAGGCTTTAGAACTTTATAACTTTTTTTTCCCCCATGGTGGGGGGGGTTGGTGGTTAGATAACCTGCTATTTTACCCCTTTTGCAGGTGAGCAAACTCAAATGCACCATCTGAGTGAAAGAAGCTGTTTAGAATGATAAACTAATATGAATGAGAGTAAGTTAATGGTGTGTAGTCTATGTAAAAAGCCTTATGTACTTTCCACTAATATATTACATTCCACAAATATATGGTTGCTGACTTTTCCTCTTGTTGACTTTTACTAGAAATGAACCTATAATTTATGTAGCTAGACTGTGAATCGATCTGTGCTTTCAAGCAGGGAAGGAGGAGCCCTCCTGTGCCTCATGAAAGTTTCCACTGCCTGATTTGACTTCTTACCTTGGCAGGACCTGAACATGCGGTTGGAGATGTGAGTGGTTTCCCTAGTGTTTACTCTGTGCAGCTCCTCTCATGTGGGGTACTTTAATGTATTGCAGTTGTGGGATATAGGCATACTGTGAAGAGAGCTTATGACATTGAAGTGTCTCTCTGAACAAGTGCTTATGAAGATGAAGCACCATCTACACATCCTTAAAGGGACAATTTAGATCCCAACCTGAGAGTCTAATCAATGAACTTAGACTGTTTTGTTACTGAGTTGTCCACTGGCATTTTTCAATTTGTGAACAGAAAACATATGATGAATATCATCTGAATCATTCTTTGTCTGTAGCTTATTTAGAACAAGATACATGCACAAACACTTTAGTTAATTTATTAGACATTTGTGGCAAATATATGACAAATGATTATAGGGCCTACATGGTTATTTCAGCCTAGTGGTAAGTTTTCTTCCTGCAAAATTCTGTGTAAAATTCAAAGAAATGTTACTGTTAGTTTGAGCATCATTAACAGCAAGGAAGGAGAAAATCAGGTACAAAAGTGAAAAAAAAAAAAAAAAAATCAAATTTCTATACATTGTAACTTTCACTTTCACCCTTTCAATAAATGCTAGCACACACATCTTTTTCTGACTTTCTCACTTTTTCCTTTTTTCCTCTTTGTTTCTTCTCTACCATTCCAGACATTGCTCTTTTAGTGAGATGTATAGCAGCTTTTAGCAATTCCAAGAATACTGTACTCAGTCATTCTCTCAGTGTCATTATTTCTAACCAGTGTGTGACCCAACACCTGAGACACAGTCATCTTAAGTCCCAAGGATCCACACATTGTAAAATGACAAAGTCTTATTTATTTATTTATTTATTTATTAAACACATCCTACATACTCTTGATGTAAGAGGACTTACAAATATTACATACACCTAAAATGAAAGACTTCCATTCATTTGTTTGTATCAGGCTCTTTAAGGAAGTCACTAAAAAGGGCAAAATGCCCACAAAAATGTAAGGGCATTTTCCTTTCTTTCTGCATGTGATACATTTCTTAGTCTTTTGAAGACTGTAAACAAGGCTTTCCCGCTTAAGTACCCATATGCCTGATACTCTGAAGTTGATTGTGATAAAAGAGTTAATACACCTCTTTCCATACATTAAGGAACAGCATGTTCCTGGTTTTGCACTATTGTAGCAGTTCTGTAAAATCATCAAACTAACCTGAAACACAGCTTTTACTCAGTGTGTTTTTTTCTTCATATCCATAAATATATTCATATACTTGTTTTCTGAACAAAGGCTTAGATGGATTTTCTGAGTGTTGTAAAAAAAGCTGAGTCTATTTGTGAAACCTTTTATGGATTATTAGATTTCTTATGATACCATTTGGAAAATTATTTCTTAAAACAAGTGCTCCCCTTAGCATCCAGTCTCTTAAGTAATTCAGTCTGTACCAGTGGCATTGTTTAATAGAAATAGTGAATGAAATACTTGTCCTTTTGGAAGTCAGTGACAAAATTGAGCAAAGTCAGGGTTTTGTCACTCATGTTTTTGAAAAGAAAATTGTGATAAAGGCATATACCCAAGTGTAAGAAGAGAAATATTCAGGAGGCAGTCCCTTTATCCTGACATAAAATGTAAAGGGATGGTATATTAAGGAAAGAATGTAGCATTCCTATGCGTAGATCCCTAGTGCACATACCACATATTCATAAAAATTTGAAAAGTGCTTATTAAATGCTTCTTTGTTGTTCTCTTAGTCATAGGAGTTGTAGCTTTGTCATTGTTGTTTTTGACTTCTTAACATATGTAATTTCTGTGTTCATATTTCTTTCAACAACCTATATTTTTTTGTTCATAAATAACATACACATAACTGACTTCACTCCTTCTTCATGCGGGAAATATATGTAGCTCTATCATTAAATTCTTATGAAACCTCATCATACTATTTGCTGTATAGATTTTGCTTGTACTAAATAGTACTTAAGAGTTCTTTTTCAGTGCTTTGTTTTTAGGTAAAGTATCTTGAAAGTGATTTCTTTTTCCCTCATTTGTGGCTTCCTTCTTTTAATGATGAGAAGGATGAGAAAGCTGAAGGACTTCTGTCCTGTGTTTCCACTCTGGTGGGAGCCCTGCTGGGAAAGGTGCATTAGATTCTTTCAGTTCTTTCTTTGGCCTTGTGCCAGTGGATGACTTGTGGCAGAGCTTTGGGCTTTATCTATGGAAAATATAACCATTTGGTATATTTATCTAGTGAAAATGCTAACTATATTTACACTCATAAATATATGCTGATAGTTATAGAGAGGACATGTTGAATGAAAAAAAAAAAAAGAGTGGGATTGGAGAGGGGATCAGAAATGGAAATGCCACTAGTAACTAACTCAGAACAAAAAACATACATAGAAAAAAAAAAGAGAGAGAGACTATACTGTGTCTGCTTGTCTTATTTTGCAAGAAATCCTAGTTACTTGCTGCCTTCATTCAATAGTTTAGGCATGTGCTTTAAAAGATCTCAAGGTCCTTTTGTTTAGGGAGAGGGTGTATAGTAATCAAGAATCCTTTTTTTAGCCAGCCACCTTTTGTATCTATAGGAAAGCTGGTATTTAAAAATAAGTATTCATTCTTTCAGACTGTTTAACAAAATCTGCATTTTTTATTTTATTTTATTTTATTTTATTTTATTTTATTTTATTTTTTGAGTCAACATAAGATGAATATAATACCATTGCCCTTTTGTGTTTATAACAAATGTTATAAACACAAATGTTTTTGTGATTCATAACAAAAAATTCCTCCAATGTTTTTGATGCCTTTCTGGAGTACAAAGTACAGCAAGTTACAGAAAAAAAATGCTCCTAAAATAGTTTACATTTTATGTGGTAGAAATAAATAGCTTAAAAGATTGTAAAAGATGAGCTATGCTCTCAGCTTGTGAAAGCATTGCTGTACACAGAATATTCAGAGAATATTATAGGAGCTTGATTTAATGCAGACTATTAATTACTATTAATTATTTAAAATGTTATAAAACTTCTCCATAAATCCCTACTGAGATGCTGGCATGTCAAGCAAGCAATTAAAATACAATACAGTTAACCATAAAATAGAGAGAGCAAAAGGAAATAAAATATTAAAAAACTAAACAAAGAGGAGGTGTTAACAAATCTTGTTCCCTTACTGAAATCCTAAATTCCTGAAACTTAAGCAAATGCATTAACTGATTTGTTTTTCAACTTATAAAATCTTATGTTCTCCAAAGATCTTATTGCATAAAAGTCAAATGACTTGTCTTTCTTATATGTAAGTTTATGAGCTTTACTATTGGAATTTATGTCCTAAAGAGAAAGAAATGGTCAAACCCAAGGAAACAGTAAAGAATAGTGAATAAGATGGTATTTCCTTGATTCCAAGAGATATTCTGGGAAGTAGAGTGAGGTGACTTTTAGTTACAAGGTTTTTCTCCTTCACTGACAGCCAAAAAACAATAAAAGAGTGAAAATTTTGAGATTTTTAAAGGGAAGAAAAATAATAGCCATGGTAAATGCCAGACTACAAAGACAGAGCTGTTCTGCTCAATTTTTATGCTATGGAAAAAGTCAAATATTTTGCCTTTTAAAGTATTTTTTAAGTATCCCCTTACTTACCAAAAGTAACCCCATTTTCTAAAAAATGATGTTTGGTAGCATTTCTTTGTATTTTACCTCTAAGCAGCATCACATCATGGCACTCATTAATTCTGTAGGAAGCCAAGGTGATGACAGATTTAATGAAAGGATTTAAGTGGTGGGCCGCTCTCTCAAATATCACTGAAAAATAGTGCTACATATGTGGCCCTATCTACTGTTTCACAAAAGACACCTAACAAATGTACAATGTTATATAACCAGTCCAACTGGGGTGGGCCTTTCACAGCTTACTCCTGACATACTCTTTTCTTGAAAACTTAAACATAAATTGCTGAATGAAACTGGGGTGTTTTCACCCTGTTGGCTTCTGCATATCATTGAGTCATTCATCAAAACATATTTCTAGGAATCAGTTGGTTTTTCTCACCTGGGTGCAATTTACAACAAAGTAATATTTTTTTTCTTGCTATTAAAGCTTTTGAAATTCTGTACTGATTGCAGTTGTGCCTACAGTGAGATGATGAAAATTACTTCCTCAAGCCCAAAAGAGGTGAATCCTTCCTGTGCTTATCATGTATAAGGTTTCCTTTCCACATGCATTTTTTTTTAATCCTATGCAAAGGTGTCCTTGTGTGTCTTCATATGGCACATCAAGCTACCATACAGGACAGGCTTCATAGGGTCCTAAAGAGCGTTTTCTTGAAACACTGTCTTCTGTTGTTCTGGTTTGTCTCATCAGAGACTTCAGAGAGAAAAATTATTGCCTCTTGCTATCAGCTGGCATGACCCTGTGTCTGTTTTGTATGTTAGCAGCAGAAGGAGGGCAGGGCCAAAAATACTAATTACAAAATTAACAGGAATAATACTAAATTATGAAAATATGTTAGAAGGGGTAGGAATTCAAAAATAAAAAGTGTTCTACTTTCCTTCAGCTCCATGTGATGGAAAAACAGCATAGGAGAAATGAAGCACACTGCTCCAGACCCATCCTCTCACTTCATCCTCCTGATTTCTTCCGTTCTCTCCAAACATAACGAAATTTAATTTTCTGCAAAAAAATACTGTTTCTTATTCAAAACTTCTGGCTGCTGAGCGTATAGGGGAGATATTTATGTAATGTAGAATCAAGTAAGTGTTCTCAATACTTTTTCATGTCCTTCATTTATTTCTGTCACTCAACATACACATTATCTGCATAACATTCTTATATCACCACAAAATATGCACCCACCTCTGTTATGAAATTCACATATCTTTTTCTAGCCTTATCTCTCCAGTATCTCTCATCCCAGTATACAAATTTGCGAAGTCCTGATTTCATGTCAAAAATCCAAGAGATGAAGAGAAGGAGTCTTGCAAAGAAAACAAATTAATCATGGCATTTATTTTGGGTATCAGAACCAACTCAGGTTGGTTTTTGAGTTTGATGTTACTTGCTTTCGTTTTTTTTTTGGGTGGTGGGTATCAGTTTTAAGAAGTATAGTGCCTTGAATCAAGTAATACCATGACATTGAATTCCCCTGATGTTGATCGACACCTTTGTTGTTCCATGTATTCCATTCATTACTGAAAAGATTTGTTGTTATCCTGACATTAATATACCTTTAACATTAAACAAGTATTATCTCTTCTGAAAATTGAAAGATTTTATAATGTGCGTGAGGTTCTCTTACTTAATTCTAATTATTGTTATTTTGAGTTGAAAGAAAATTTATGCCACAATGACACTATTCAACCAGTGTTTCAAAAATGTAAGCAAGTATCTATCAGAAAAATACATCTTTGTGCTCCTCACGGCAGCAACTTTCATTAGAGAGCAATGGCTTGGTTAAGATCAACACGAACCCTTTTCCTGTGGGACCTATTTAGACATTAGCAAATTACAATGCACTTAACTAGACCAGAGTCTGCCTGTACTAAGAAGTTAGGCATGCCACTATAAATAAGTTATTTAAGATAAAAGCCTTTTATAATGTAATAGATCTATTTAATTTTTCCTTCCCTATGTCACTGTAGCAAGAGCTACTGTCTGCATACTAAAATGCTGAGAACTGTTGACTATTCTTTTGCTTTTTTACTGCAGTTGATTAAGTGGAACTCTACAATCCTGAAATTTAACCTACAAGTAACGCCTATTTCTAGATGTAACAGAAAATGTCTGCATTTGACAGTAGTGTCAAATACCAAGGGCTGAAATTTTCTCTCTAAGTTTTTCCCCAAACCTCATGATACCTATATGATATTATGCATTTTCTTTCTATCTAAGTCTTACCTATACTTCTTTGAGTCTTCTTACCTCAAAAGACCAGTGTGATAGGCTTTCTTAATGCACATCTATCAAATCAGGAGTGTGAATGGGAAATGATCCAGTGAAATATTTTGCTTTTTGTATCCTACCTTCCTCTGTAATTAAAGCCAATTCTGAAATGCAACAGTTTAATACAAATGCTGTCTCTACTCAGTCGTTAAGCATAAGAAAAAAAATGCAACCATCTGTCAGGATTATTAGATGTCATCATGATTTGTGCCACAGTTCTTTGAAGTACTGTAGCTTATATATCTCAATTTATATTGTGTGATCCTTTGCAAACTCAGTATATACATTTTGTACATCAGTGTCTCAAGGGAAGGCTGTTTACTTTAATGGACATCCCAACAACTGTTAAAAACACAACTGTACTATCAAATGATCAATGCTTAACTGAAGCAAGACATAAAATTCCAGAAACGTTGTTACAGATCACATTCTACTTATTTTTTTTTTTTTTTTTGTGGTTTATTTTGTTTAATATTTAGCATACCCACTTGATAGTTCTGATCATCATTGGATGTGATTTGGAATGGTAGAGACTTGTGCATTTCTACACCTACAAAAAAATGTCTATCAAAATCTGCTCTCAAAAACATGCAACATTTAAAGAATGATTGGTATAGTAAAAACAAAAAAAATCACTTAGGAAATTAATTTTGCTATGTCCTGGTTATGGTAATTGTTCTCCCTGCATCTCATATTGATTTAGAAAGCCTTGGAATGGGATTGTGCTTTTCCCACTTATTTATGTTTTGTTCATTGCATTGAAGGTCTTGCTTGGTGATTGGTGCTAGATATTCTGCAGTAGTAAAACACTAAGTTTTCTCCTCCTGAAGCCAAGTTCTTGAAGAAATAAACAACCAAATAAAACATTTGAGAGTATTATTTTCCCAAGAAATGATTGGGAACTTCTGGACCTTAGTATTTTGAAAATTACAAAGCAGGCAGGCTCCACACCTTCTGCTTCATGGGCTTGTATAATATTTTAGGAGCCCAAGGACACTAAGGTTTGAACAGCTGGGATGGGCATTTACTGCCTTGCATGATCAAGTCCTGCCATAGTGATTTTTTGTTTGGTTGGTTTGGTTTGGTTTGGTTTTAATAGAGCATTACAGCAAGACTATGTTTTCTTGTCAAAATACATTGCTGTCAATACTAAGAAGTTTTTGACTTTATATACAGTATTATACAGTAATAGTGTTATTTCTGTGTGAAATTAAATGACTTAAATAACATTGTTCATAATAGATTCAATATTTTTGGATATTATATGATAAGCATAGATACTAAAACAACACCATTTGATTAGTTTTCTTCTGAAATGACTTTTGGGGTAAGTCTTATAAGTATATATGTATGTTAGTTTGTGTCAGGCTTTTTCTTGTACTTCTGCATTCTTATTTGAGCAGTTAAATGAAACTCCTTCTGGACATCAAAAGATTTTTTTTTACTTCATAACTGTTTTCACAGAGTGTAGAATTTGTTTTTGTTAAAATGATTTAAGCTGCAGTCTGTATGTATAAGGGATTTTTATTACTATCAAAAATATATAGTAAGTTGTTATTTCTTAAGCATATATATATTATATCTCAAGCATATACATGTATGTCTGCTTTTAAGCCAAACCTCTTTTCTTTTATGTTATGTTTTTTTTCTTAAGTTATGCTGAAACACAATTTCAATAGCTAATAACAGAGTCTATTTCTGCTTTTTATCTCTTATTTCACTAGCTAAAGCTATAAGCATTTAAGCAGTTATCCCTTTTAAGAAGTTAACACGGTGGTTTTTTCAGAGGTTCTTTTTTATTGTTATGACTATGATTTGAGTATCGTAATTTTAAAGCAGGAACATTAAGGTCATGAAGAATTAATTTGGTGAATATTTGATTGAGTATAATTATATTAAAATATAATTTCAACAATTTTTAATATTAAGTAAAGTCAGAAAATTAGTACAACATCAAAAATAATCATAATGAAATTTCAGTAGAATTCTGATAGAAGAGTATTAGTTCTTTTGTCATAGACGTTAAAGACTTGCTTCTGCAATTCATTAGCAAACATACAGCCTTACTCCAGACATTCATTGAACCACATGAGACATTGTTTGAGAATAGAAGATTAAGGTTTGTATCCTTGAATGCAAAGATTCTTTTGGATTAGATGAATCTTCTATGCATTCCTCTTATCATTGTAATAAACAATTTACGCTAGATAGTGTATCAGGGATGTCTTTTCCTTACCATTAGCCAGTAAATAATTATGAGATCTGTGGGAATTGTGGATTTAAAGTTCTCCTTGCAGGCTTTGGCATTATTATTATTATTTTTAAAAACCTGGAAAATTTGTCCTAGAAGTATTTAAAATGTTGATATAGTTACCCATCATTTCAGTCTGCTTGATCGACCTGTACAGTTCAACCCTATAGCACATACATGAGTATGTCAATTCTCTAATAAGGGATTGAACTGATTTATTTTTTTTTTTTTAATTGTATCCCTGCACATGCAGTTGAACATGCTTAAAGTGTCAGATGAGCATATACATGTGTGTTACAAAGCAGTCACGGCACAGAGAGGGGGCCCACAGAAGACATCAGCTAAAATGAGGAAGTAGTCAGCAATACAGGCAGCAAACTTATGGAATTTGTTGCCACAGGAGATGGTAGAGGCAGGGAGAGTCAGAATGTTCAAAAGAGGGTTAGGCAAATTTGTGGATTTGTTCATAAATGGATACTAAAGAGGACTGGCAGAAGTATACTTTCTACCGCCCCTACTCCAATGACTGTTGATGGAGAAAAAACAAAGGATTGCAGGATGTAGCTAAGCTTATGTGAGTGCCATAAACGACATCTTTTATCACTACTGCAGCTGGAGATACATTACTAAACTAGATTATTTGGTTGACCCAATAGTGCATTTCTTATAAAGTGGCAAAGTGAGTAAGAAACTGCTTCCCCATATTCTATGAAGCAATGAACATGTGTTCATGACATTGTGCTCTAGTGTTCTGGCTCCAGGGCATTACAGAGCAGATGATATCATAAGGAAAGAAATTAGTCATTGTTAAGGGGTAATGTTTTTAATCCTATATTTGACAAAAAAGGTGGAGAGGAATTAAGCTGCTGGTGGGAAGTTCTGTGGAGCTTTAGAGACTGCAAAAACCTCAGTAACAAGCTGACTGAGCTGCTGTTGCTCAATGTAGCCACACCTAGATGGTTAAGCGGCTGTTACCCTGTAGTTTAGAGATCCTGTTGCAAGCAGAGAAGAATTGTTTGAGAATGTCTCTCTCTTTCTCAGCAGCCTTACTTTTCAGAATTAAATGTATTGGGCACTGCAAAGGAATAGTATGGAATTAATGTAGCCACCCAAGGTCATCACGTTGCAAGCAGCACATAAGAGAATTGGGTCCTCAGAAGAACATATGCAGTACTCTTTCGGATATTGCAGCTTGACTGTATCTAAAGTCACAGGTGCAGCTATATATTGTTTTCATTTTGAAAATTACAGTAATATGGGTCCCAAAGTGCGTATGAATGCATCAGTAAAGAATGTTGGGATAGGATAAGAGAATATGCATATCACAGCCACGTGCTACATAATCACAGGCAGAAAGGCTTTTAGGCAGACGCTCCTTTTCTGCAAGAGAGGATTAACAATATTGCTAACAGGTGATTTTCTAAATTGTACTTAGAGTCTCTCCTAATGTGGGCTTTATAATCTCTGAATCCATTCCCCTGTTTCACTGCTGCTACTGCTAGGAAGATTTCCTTTCTCCTCAGTATTTCTTTGACTCAAATGTTCTTTATTCCTTTGAAGACTTTTTCTTACTACCAGCAGGTCAAAATTTATTCCAGTTCTCCTACTGGTCTATTATAAAGCAAAGGTAAGGAGCATTGGAAGCTTAAAAATTAGAGGAGAATTTTTCCGAGCCTCTAGAGAGGCTATGTGAGTAAAACAATGTGAATAAGAGGAAGCATTCACAATATTTTGTATAATCTTGCTTTCAGTCATGTATAAGACAGTCAAATATTTCTGTAGATAAGGTAGAAGTGTTCTTAAAGTATTGTTCTTTCAAATTTTTGTTAATATTTTAAAGACTATTAGAAAGCTAAGAAATCCAGAACATCTCAGAATTCAAAACGTGGAAGGTTTCTGTTATATCTAAATAACAGCATAACATGAAAATAAGGGAAAAAAAATCCTATTAGTTAATAGATAATTAGCTACATATACAGATTCATTAGTTTTCCACAAGAACATGGATGAAAGGGTCCCAGTGTACTAAGACTAAATTAGAAGCATGGATCTGTAGATTATTTTAATGGCCCCTTTAAATACTTACTAATTTTTGTTAATGAATTTGGAAATTTGCCTGATTGATCAGTAATTACAAACGAACTACACTACTAGATTAGTGATGGTATTTCTTGGACAAAGGAAATTGAATTCTCAAGGTTAGTTTTTCTACAGTAAGCCAAACATTCCCGGGCACTCTGCAGCACCATTTGCATTTCAATTAGATTGTGGCTCAGTGCCACTGGTTGCCATACTTTGTCTTCAGTCTAGTCATCCATTGACTGAAAAATAAGAGCTTTTTTTTTTTTTTAATATTATTATTCTAAAAGTTTTGTTATGTGTATTTTTCTTTTGTAGCTTATTAAACACAAAATCAGATGCCATAGTTTTTTCTCTAGTTTTAAAGGGATAAAGCCAATACACTTGAAAGCTTATTACCATGTATAAATGACAACACATATGTTATTAATATCCTTTAATAAAGCTAGTAATGACAGTGACAAACACATTGAATGTTCCACTGACCTAAAATGAGAATAAGCTTACTTAAACTTCCAGAAGTGAACTTTCTAACTTTGTACTTCAATGGTATCTTAAATCTGAATGTTTCGCTTCACTGATCCTTCATTAGTAACAGAATTTTAGGGAATACAAATGCTTCAGATCGCTTTTCTGTCTTTCATTAAAAAATAATATATAAAGTCACATAACTGTTCCAGAAGTACCTGCAAATTTTCTCTCTTTCGTTGGTTTGCTACATCCATTTCTCTAAGCAATTTTTATACGAAAAATCAGATCAGAATAACATACTTAATTCTGATGTGAGATAAGTACAGCAAATAGAAGTTACCTGTATTTAATTTTGTTTGTTTGAGACGCTGAATTGGCCATGCCCTATGGAGACGGGTCTTCTCTTGATCAAATGGACTCCCCATTTTTATGCAGTCTCTGTTCTTTTTGTCTGTCCACTTGCTGTTCTAAGATATTTTGGTTTCAAATGTTTTAATGTCCCCTTCTAGTTCTGAACTGAATAATAGAGCAGTGTGCTAAATCAAGATCAGTGATCTAGTACAGAATTATGGAAACCTTTGGCAAATACAATAGAAGCAAGAGAATTATTACTCTCCAAAATTCCTCTTTTTGTTAAGCTAAATTAATATGGAATTTTATATCATATGTCTTTAGAATGACACTGCAGACTGGCAGTGGGGGTTGGCACCTGTCACCTAAAACAATAGGTAGGAAATAAATGCATTCAAATTATCACTGTACAGATTAGGCAGTGTCAAAGACAATGTCGTAATTCTATTGTTAGCATTAAGAGCAAACGAAAGACAAATCCAATGAGACATTTTGCATGGAGTTCTCAAAAGTGATTGTAAAGAGCCAGAGAGTTTAGTGTCAGCATGTTTTAGGGATGATATCAAGTACTTTCTGTCTCAGGTCTTAAGAATGTATTGTCACATGTTGATTCTTTGTTTTCTTTTACTGCATTTTATTTTCCTGGTCGTTGCTTGTATTTGATTGGGTTGTTTTAAGTTGCATTTTGATTAATTTGAAATGATGGGCTGCTCTCAGCATTGCTTTAACCACAGTCAGACCAACTCTGGTTATGCTCTTGTTAGATCTCAAACTAAGCAGATCCATGTGAATTATCTGTTTAACGAGAAACCTTCCAAATAAACTTCTTGTTACAGCAGTTTGGGTAAAAGGTGACTCATTAGGGGTATGTCAGAATTGAACAGTTTTCTCACATTAATTGCTCTGTGCTGGTAAAGATGTTGACTTTCATATGTGAAGAAAAATTATTTCTATTTAGAATAATTTAAAAAAAACAAACAAATCTGAGGCGTGTGTGTGTGTTTGTATGTGCAAATGCAGCATATTTATTGGAGTTTGCAGTTGCTTGTTTACTGTTTTGTTTTATGTTCCTTCCCTAATGTCATCAGGGTGCTCCTGTGGAAAAACCTAAAACAGCAAACATCAAACTGACAATAGGTGGGATAAGTATTCCCAGACCTTGCATCATCTCAAACAACCACAATAAATAATTAAGTGTAGCCATAGCATCAAGCAAATGTTTGACCAAGAAGTGGTGCCTCACACTGCATTTTAAATGTCAGCAAAGTCCAAGTTCTGGTGAAAACTGCATGGAGCAAACTTAACAGCAGGGTATCTGAAAATTCCTTATTTCTGTACCAAGTAGAATCACTACACAGAAGCACAGATGCACTTGGGACTTCACTGATTGTGACTGTCTGTATAGAGATTCTGTATTAGTAGGTGCACTAGAGCCCAAAGCACGTAAAAAGCCATAGCTTCTTTTCAGGTCTCCACAATGTCAGACCTCCATAAAAAGAAACTATAACCATCTCTGCCCCATCACTTTTCCCTTCCCTCTGCCTCCACATATAAGCATGCCCTTTCAGGTCTTACGGTCTTAAGTGTATTCCAGGTCCCATGGAATAGGCATTTTGGAGTCCTGCAGAGAAAAAAGGAGCTATGGGTTCCCTATTTCCAGCTGCTCTGGAGACTGACAAGTAGTTATGCTTTGGGCCCCATAATTTTTATGTTGATGTTATTCCTTTTGTAAGCCTAAACAGTTAATGAACGGATGTTGGAGGCAGCCTGCCTCACTAGTAATGTTACTAGTAGATCACCAAAGTTATGCTCATTCAGAATCAATAAACATTATAAATTATTTTGTTTAGTAGGTCAAGGGAAGCAATTGTCCTGCTTTACTCTGCACTGGTGCGGCCTCACCTCGAGTACTGTGTGCAGTTCTGGGCACCACAGTACAAAAAGGTACTGTACTGAGGTGTCCAAAACAATATTTGAGGTGTGGTTTTACCCATGCTCCATACAGGGAGGTGATAACTTCCCTTGTCCTGCTGGCCACACTATTTCTGATGCAGGCCAGGATGCCACCGGCCTTCTTGGCCACCTGGGCATACTGCTGGCTCATGTTCAGATGGCTGTCAACCAACACCCCCAGGTCCTTTTCTGCTGGGTGACTTTAAGGCCACTCTTACCTAAGGCTGTACTGATGTATTGAGTTGTTGTGATCCAAATGCAAGACCCAGCACAACTTAGGTCTTAGGATTTCTATACCAGACCTGGTAATTAAACATAAGGTACCACATTTCAGAGATTATGAACAGGTACTGTGATTCCAGTACTGTATTAATAGACTTCTAGAGAAGTTTTCCTATGTCTCCTTTAAAACTTAAAATATGTAAAGAATCAGCCAATTCGTCTCTTACCAGGTATTAAAATCTGAGGGTTGCTTTGTATGCTTCTGCATTTTGTTTCTAAGTTGGAGAGTCAAGAGTCAAATTGTAGGATATTCCTATACTACAAAAAGATGAAACTGATGTTACTAAAAATCAACAGTCTTCATGAAAACTTCAAACCAATTTTGCAAATAAAGGAGCTTGAATAGTTCAAAATTTAAGTACATCCTTTTCCAGAAAACATAATGTATATTGCTGTCTCAGTATAAATAAAACATAACTAAATTGTTGGGTGCCCCTTAAACATTTAGTTTCATGTGTTTTTACTGATTGCTACATAAAACATCAGAGATGACAGCTGGGCACTTTTTCTTTGTTATTACTTTGTTTTTATTTGTTATCTTCTCCTGTAAGTTGTATTCTATAAATTTACTTTCAGTAAATATTTGGACAGTGTCTGTTAATTACAGCCACTGCATGGGCAATGGTGACTGAGACAATTAATAAAATATGTGCATAACTTGATGCATTTCTACAATTTCTCCAACTTGGTCCATGTTCATCAGGGCCTGCAACATTCAGTGTTCCTGAACTCAGTTTCAACTACTGCAGTATCCCTTAGTGTAACGGAATTGGTTCTTCAACATCCTGCCTGCCAGAATAAAAGTCCTGGAGGTCAGTGTTAAGCCAGGACTTCCTCATGCTCTAGCAACTCCTGGAAGCCACCGGCTTCTATCTAGAGTCATGTTCTTCATAAACATGGTGTATACTGAGTCAAAAATTATGCATTCATATTCTTCCTCCCAAAATACCCTGTGCCCCCAACTGTATCTAAATTCTCTCTTCCATTATCAGTCATGAATGTCATTAATGATATACTGCCATTTCAGACAAAATCAATGGCTGTCGTGCCAAAGTGAGAAATTAACTTTGCTTTTATTATTGCTTCAGGCAATGACTGGTGGGAGTGGGTGGGAGTTATTCATGTGAAGTAGTCTCTCCTGGCCTTTAATATCAGACTGTGTGACTACTACTCCAAGCTTATTTAAGTCCATGGTCTTTCATAGCATGTGGACATCAGTATTTCTTGTCTAACAGCTACTGTAGTTCATGTAGATGCTTTACCTATTTTTGAATCTTAGTATGTTTGAGAAGATATTGGGATAATGCCATTTGGCTTTTTGGAATATTAGGCTATTCAGCATAGACAAGGCTAATTATTTTTTTTATCACCTTCACCAACTTGTGTCTTATTGTCAGTTTGGGAGCCATCCATCATCTATCTGACAGTTATTCAGCAAGTCAGAACTGATAAATCTGAATTATCTGGTCTCACTTGTCAGCATCCATGTCATCCTTGAACAAATGCAAAATCAATTCCAAACCAAAGGGTATGCTCCTGCCAACTGTTAACTATTGACTGCAGAATAAGTTGCATGTTTCCTAGTGATTAGGAAATGTTGGCAAACTTCTTGACTCACTGCTTAGTTTGGGAATTAGGATCAGACATATACTTTGAGAAGGCAGTGGGGTAAAGCACATAATGATTCTTGTATTGTGGTCTGAAACAATTTCTCTGCATCCTTCCTTTTTCTTCATTGTGGGGGGAAAAAAAAAAAGTGGTAAAAGTCTCCTTAATGGCTACTCATAAAGTCCCTTTAAAGTATAAAACAGACAGAGGAGGCAGAACTGGACTAAAATGAACAATTCTGTACTTCTTGGAGTACGCATCTATAATGCATGGCCAGGCGCAGGCCTGACTTAGCAAGCCTTCTGTCCAGATAGCCAGATCACCTTTTGAGAAGCCAACCAAGAGGCACTTTTTTTTTTTTTTTTTTTTTTTTTCTGGGAGGCATTAACCTGTATCTGAAAGGAAGTAAAATCAGCTTGTCAAAATTGGCTGAAGCTAACCTTTTTGTACCAAAATGAGCTCAAGGTGGTTTAAAATCCTCAGAACTGCCAGATGCAGGTTTCCGTTTCTCAGCTGGAACATATGCTTAGTCTCCCTTTAAGTCACTCATACTGCACATGCAAACTTGTTCACAAGGTCATCCAGAAGGGCTAGTTTTCTGCTGAGCATAAATGTCTTGAGCATTTCTATTCATAAGTGTCCTGGTTTCAGTTAGGACAGAGTTATTTTTCCTCCTAGTAGCTGGTAGGGTGCTATGTTTTGGATTATGATGAGAAGAGTGCTGATAACATGCTGATGTTTTAATTGCTGGAGAGCAATGCTTACACTAAGCCAAGGATTTTTCAGCTTCTCGCTCTGTCCTGCCAGCGGGCAGGCTGAGGGTGCAGCAAGAGCTGGGAGGGGACAGACTCAGGACAGCTGACCCCAACTGGCCAAAGGGGTATTCCATACCATATGACGGCATGCTGAACAATAGATAGGGGTGGCTAGCAGGGGTGGGGGGCCGGCTGCTCGGGGATAGGCTGGGCATCGGTCAGTGGGTGGTGAGCAATTGCATTGTGCCTCACGCATTTTGTACACATTATTATTGTTATTACTATTATTATTATTTCCTATTTTAATAAACTGTCTATTTCAACACACAGGCTTCACTTTCCCGTTTCTCTTCCCCATCCCAGAGGAGGGAGGGTGAGCGAACGGCTGTGTGATGTTTAGCTGCCAGCCGGGTTAAACCACAACAATAAGGAAAGAGAATCACAGCATATGAATGAGTTAATGTTGAGCTGAGTTACAGAATGATCTTCAGGAGTAACCAAATTTCTGTGTATACCTTACAACACCTGAGGTTGCTGCTTATCTTTCTCATTACCAGTTGTTGATGCAATTTAACTTGGAAAAATCCAGAACCTCAGAGTTGCCATTAATTGCATAATTAACCTTTCAAACTGAATGCTGCTATTCTAATCTTTATATAGTTTATAAAATACATGAGAGTAGAAATTGCAAAAGAACAGGTCTAACTGCATAGGTAGACTTCACTGAGTATTTTCAGACACTCTTTTCTCAGGTACTTATATATCAAAATAAAACCTCAAAAAATAACTCTGTATATATAAATAACCACTGTATACCATGTAGACACATCAAATTATAAATAAGATAGAAGAAAAAAACTAAAATAATACTGGAGCATTATATGAAGAAATAAAGATTCTGTGAAGGTCTTTTTAATTCAGAGACCACGATAAACATAATTTAAAAAATAACTTCTACTGAAGTCTTTTTACAGGGGACCACTTTATGGCTACTTTGTCTGTTTTTATATCTTTAATTTGTTGAATAAAATACTAGGTGGTTCTTTTTCTCTGCTTTGTAGGAAAACCCTGGAGTTAAAAGCATGATGTAAGTGTACATACATTTTCTTGTAACTGATCCTTATAGCAATCTAGAGAGCAATACAAAAATCCATTAAGTAGAGATAGCCAGCTATCTTCTATAGTTGTGTCCAGCATAACAAATACTGTAATGTGTGTGGAGATTTTTATTTTTTTTTTGTCTTTAAAGATTTCTAATCAGTCAGAAATGTACCTCCTAAATTCTCCAACAATAATTTTTGTAAGATTAGTCGGATTACCTTCATCAAATGAGAGATTTTGAGAGTAAAAATACAGGAATAGAATTTCAGATGTCCAGTGTTAATGCTTAATTTAATTTCTCTTTGATTCACACGCGTGCAAATATTCAAACACCTAATTCATAACTCAAAAATACACTTTGTAACATAGTTTCTGAGAATTTGTGATGGCGACTATAAAATAATGTATCTGATACTGCCAATCAGTGGATCTTCAGTGGCTTTCAAACAGTGTCATAAGGTTTTTTGCTTCTGTGTTTATGTACTTATTTATTTATTAACAGCAGATCCGCATCCAAACCACAGCGCTGTTTTGTGTTTGGTCTAATCTGAACAAAATAAAGTACATGTAGAGAGACTGTGAATATGCTTACACAATCTAAGAAAAACTGTGTCCAAAGTGCAAAAACACTGAAGATGGTGGGAGTTCTTAAGTAAAAAGATAGCCCACCATTATCACACTCACCAGGATGGTTGTTTTGCAGCCATTTACTTCACCAGCATGAGCACTTCACTCAAATTCCTCTTTCTTAGCTGACTATATTTTCAAACCTGGACAGAGATGCACTTTAGCAAGAATTTTATGGTTTACATTCTTATTTTAATGTCTAATTTAGAGGACGATATTTCATATTCTGCCTTTTAGTTTCATGATGTATCAAATCACTACTAATTCCTCTAAAACATTAGAAACTATTTTCTAACTTGAATAAGTAGGTTAGTTGCTTGTTGTCTAATACAAAAATATTTTCTTAGATGATTTTCCTCTTTTTTTTTTTTTTGTTTTTTGTTTTTGCAATGTTTATTACTAATTGGTCAGTCCTAACAGTTTGTCTTCTCTTTTTTTGAGAAGAGAAATTAAAACATCATCCTATTATATGCAAATACTCTTCTTCCTAATGTTGTTTTCTTTTGTACCATTTATTGTTTCTTCAGGGCAACTCTAAAAGATAACTAATTAAGCTTTTTAAAGAGGGTTCTGAAAAATTAACTCTTTTATGTATGCAGGAAAAAGCTAATTAAGTCTCAGGTACTAAAAATGTGGATTTTGTTGCACACCTCATTTTTCCTAGTTAGAATTCTCTTTCTTAGATAGCTTATCTGATATTTGCTTCTGAAAAGTGCTTCATTTTTCTTATTATATTATGGTGAATGATGGGCAGTCTGTCCTTGTCAACCTTGTCCTGTCTGCAGTTTACCTCCCCAAGAAATTCCCTGTCCTCTTTGGAAGAATAAACGAAGATAAAAATATTAAAGAATATTTAAAAAATAGAAAACATTGTTTATTTAGTTTCATTAAAAATATTTAGCCAACAAAGTTGTTCAGCATACATATTTTTGACATAGATCTTGATTAACTAATACATTCATTGTTTTTTTTTTTTTTTTATGCTAGTGATAATATGTGGGAACTGTTTTTGGAGCCTGTAACAATACACAATACTTCTTGAAAAAAGTTCCTAGCTGTGCAATTCTGTGCTGGAGAGAGTTTAAGAAAGCAAACATTGCTGTTGCATCTTCAGCATTTATTTTACAGAATTTAAAAGGAGAATATAGAGCCTGCAAGGATGAAGAACTCTGGTTAAAGCTGCAGTTGAATGTCATGTTAGTTGATATCTCCTTAAATCTTTTGTTGTTGTTGTTGTTGTTGTTTTTAAAGTACATTCTCAGTTGGTCCTAAGAGACTTTTCAGATTTTTACATATAGCCACGTATCACAATATATTGTTGTTACACATGGATGGTGTGATCCTGTCAGAATTACGGAAGTTCAGTTCTCTGACATATGATCAGACCTAATCAACCATATTCATAGCATGGGCTTTGAATTTGCTAAACCTGTTTTAGAACCTATAAAACTGTGGGTAAAATCAGTAGCATGTGAGCATATAAAGTATGTAATTAGCGAGGGGTAACTGAGGAGACCATCTTCCCCTGTACAGAGGTTCCAAACTCAGAGTTTCACATTTCAGATTAAGAGAATGAAGGCTATCACATTGTGGCTTTGTTTTGGTGGCATTTTTTATTTTTATTATTATTTTTTTAAATTTAATTTTGTATTCAAAGATGGCATAGATATGTCCTTGGATGTGCTCTATACATTCTATTATCAAGATCTTGGTAAATTCTTGCTTTCAGTATGTACTGAAGGCCTTGTGGTTCCATTTTTATGTAAAAGTAAGATCAGTTCTAGAAAAGGATAAAATCAGCAATTGGCATAATGTTAACAGAACTAATAGAAAAGCTACTGAAGAACTCTTCATCCTACTGTTATTTCCAGCTCTTCAACAGACCATCCAGGTTATAGACAAGTCCCTGTAACAACAGCAGAAATGAAATATGGCTTTCTTTAAGCATCACATTTGAGATCTTGTTTGTTTGTTTGTTTGTTTGTTTGTAACTTATTTTTCATAAAAAGGTAAAGAGGGCCTTTTTTTTTTTTTTTTTTTTTCCAGATAGCAGATCTACTAAAAAGGATTATTTTTCAGTAATTCCTTCTATTACCCAGAAAAAGAGATCAGAAATCCTTTGAAAAATGTCTGGCAGATTAAGGAAGGCAGTACAATAAGAGAGCAAGATTCTTTCCAACCATTTATCTTCTTCCCCACTTCTTCATCAGTTTATCAGCAGGAGACACAATATTTCATATCTGTGAGATTGTGATCTTCATGCATTCATGGAATATTTCAGTGAAATAAAATTTTACTTCAAACTGTTTCTGTATTAGAAAATAAAAGTATGGATTTTCAGTGATTGAATCCTACCAAGCTTTGGTGATAAGGTCATTAAAAACATATATGTTCAGATAATACTACAGTTCACAATATTGGTAGTATTAATGCAACTGTACCACTCCTAAAAAATAATTACATGTTACAAACTGCAGGAAAGTATAAGGCTCACCTTTTACACCTCTTACCTATCATCAGATTTTCACTGTTCCCTTTCTGTTTTGTTCTGCTATTAAGTTCTTTGAATTGCCTAAGCAGTCAATGGGAGAACTACTTACCTGCTATTCACAGTTCTTGACATCAGCTAAACAATGCATGAAAGCATTTTATAGAAAGAGACAGACAGGAGAAGAGATGTAGAGAAACTATAGATATAAACTGACATTACACATTTTATGAAATGACAAAAGAAAACACACTGAAAGTCAGAAACCTCTGTCAGTAGTACCATTTTAGAAGACCCTGTAGCACAGTAAACAAGATTCTTCAGAGTCTTTTGGCACAGAGAATAAGATTTTGTCATAGTTCAATATTGCTAAATTATCCTTGAAAAAATGAAAGATCCTCCTAGCAAGGAACGACTAATGCTAAGAAAATTTGCTACTAGCAAATAACTAATGCTGCTACAGTAGGATCCTATCCAAAGAAAAAGTTTATGGGACGATTATAGTGCAGACAACATTTTTGAAAATTACATATTGCCATTCTTTTCACTGAAGTGAGAACCTGTTTTTAGTTCATTTTGTGTGGTGCTAACATCCTTCCTCACATAGGCCTTGTGGTTCCATTTTAATTTTCTTCTTCTTTGGTATTCTGGTCTGGCAAAATTGTAACTTATTGGCAGTAACTGAATAAATTACAACATTCCTCATGCCAGGGTTAGGGATGACAGGATTTCCAATAGGATTTCAAATTGAATCTACATTGCTTTTAAGCTGTTAATGTAGCCGGGTAACTCAGGGATTTAATATTTCACCTTGGCTAAAAATTTCAACTTTCTTTCAAATTGGTCAAATTTGGGCTGTTGGTGTGAATATTATTCTTTGGCTCACATAAGGTTGCATGTTTCAGACATAATTCCCTGGGTGTGAAGGAGCAACTTAGCTATATGTTCCAGTTATTTCAAGAACATTATTTTATATTATCAAACTAAATAATATTTAGAAGATATATGCAAATGTTAAATGATTCTTGTGCTAGGTCTCATACAGTTACCAACAGAGTATGATACACATGCAAGTTTTCAATGAAAACAATATATTGAATACCATGGACAGATATTTTCATAACTCCTGACAAAGATAATGAAGGACAGGCATACTTCATATTAAGATCTTAACTGGCATATATGAACAAAAATAAATGTAATGTAATGGCAGAAGAAGAGAAGTAAGAACCAGAACTTGTAAATTCCTTTCCTGATTCTGCTGCTGACTTGCTGTTTGCCTTTTGGCCAAGACTACCTTCCCTATTTATTACTCAGCAACTTTAATAAGCAAGTATAATGCTTCTTACCAGTCCCTTCCTCTCAGGGATGATGTGAAGCTGAATTAATGCTTAAAAAGCATTTTAAGATCCTGTAATTGAGGCAGTGTGTAAGTCCAATGTATTAATATTTTACTGAGTACAGTAATTCCTGAATTTTAAACAGGAAGCATGCTGTTAAACAGTATAGTTGGCATGACTGTAAATATTAAATTGTAGCATCCAAATTAGACTTTAAATCAGATTTCCTCATGGAAAAGCCACCAGAGTAAACATTCTCTCTTCAGCTGGAATCTGCCTGGGTAGAATTTAATAAAAAGCTGTTTCTTAATATACTGATACCTCTTAAACTTTAACAATACAGACAGTATGTTGTTGGATTTTTATGTGACAGATATAGATGACAATGAAATTATTTTTATAATGAGGCATCCAGAAATACACAGAGCAGAGGGACAACAAATGTTGGTTTGAATTAATATTTAAATCTGATTGTTTGAAACAGTCCTTTTGAAAGAAAATCATGAGTGATTTTTAATAGCATGGAAACCCTTAGAGTCCTTTTGCTCTATCAGCTCTGTAGTGTCAGTCTCTTTTAATCAGTCCTTCTTTTATCACTAACCCCTAGATGACAGCCTGAAGTTTCACCCTGAGGTGTAAAGCATTGAAATATATATGTGACTTATCTGACTTCAACTTTAAAAGAACTGTATGGAAACAGAAGGACATATGCTGTCCTGATCACATTCAGCTTCCTGGATATCACTGAAAATAGCACTGGCAAAAATGGAGAGGTCTAAGAAGTAGGAAATAGCAATTTTCTAAATACCAATATTTTATTTTACATTACAATTGACAAAATCAGCAATCTCATAAGTCTCCAAATTGATTTATAAAGTCTTAATGCTGATAGGAAAAGCCTAATCCACCAAAAACCAAAGGTAGCATCCTCTGTTGATGTGAAGGGATCTTGTATTTTATCACTCATATCATGTTTTGACTCATGAAAATTGAACGTCTTGTGGCAAATACCCCAAAGCTGCATCTCAAACCAGATTTTACTTGTATTCTCTCTTGCATTGTGTGAACTATATTCAGGGAATCACAGACTGGTTGAGTTTGAAAGGGACCTCTGGAGGTCATTTTTCCAGCCTCCCTGCCAAGCAGGGTCACCTAGCGCACATTGCACAGGATCATATCCAGGCAGGTTTTTAATATCTCCAGATAATGAGACTCCAGAGCCTCTCTGGGCAACCTGTTCCAGTGTTTACCTTTCTTTATTCAGCTAAGTGTCTTTAAACAAGTATTTTTTTGATAATACTTCATAGAGATCATAGGGAATTTGAAAGCAGCTCCATATAAAGGTATTGCTACAAACACAAAAGAATGCGTAACAACCAATCTGATTTGTTAGTTGTTGAAATGCATTGGATATCTTGGGTGGATGTACCACCAGTAAGAATGGATCTAGTAACAAGATGAAAGGCTTTTGTCATGACTTTTTTGTCATAATGAGTGCCTGGCAGAGACGCTTGTGTCTCAAAAAGAGCTTACGCTATCCCAGGTCCTTCAGAAAGGGAAATGTTACAGCCTTCTCTCTCTGCTCCCAACCTCCCTCTTCTGCCTCCTTATCCTGCAGTTCTGTGCTTCCACTTCTTTTGTGATCACCCTATAAACCTAAATGGAAGAAGCATTGATTTTGTGCCTCTAAATTTAACTCAGTAATGAATTATTGTAAGAGGGATATATCTTTTGTATTATCAGAAAAAAGATTTCAACTATATTTTAGGTTTTTCCATATTCAACAGCTAAGACTATTGTTTGCAAAATTTATACAGTGGCTTAACTTTACTGTCCAAGAGTACTCATATGCTTGATTTGATCACAACCTTTTAAAGTTTATACCATAGCAAGAATATCAATATTTCCAGGTTAGCTTGGCTCATCCCCATAGAGATAATCCAGAGTCAGTAGTGGTAGTTTTCTGGCATGTGTTCTGGTAATCTTTGTATATATTTCTTTTTACAGAAGTCGCTCTTGATTAACACGGATGTATATAGTGATAATATAAGTATACTGTAATAATGTCATTTAGCTATTTTTTAAAAAAGAGAATATTCTAAAAGGATGTAATAATGACTGAATTTGTCATGTGATGTTGAATTTGGTGAAATAAGTGAAAAAAATAAAAAAAAATCCTTCTTTGAGTGGATGGAAAAGCATTAGCAAACAGCTGCTGTAACCAGTACTAGTATGAAATTAAAGTGTCTTTCACAACCCTATTATATCAGACTTAATGTTTATACCTAGAAGCCTGGCTGAATAAAGATGGTTAATACTATTAAGTTCTTTGGCTTTTTATATGTTGTTTGCAATTTGAAGTGTTTACAGCCATGATAACAACTTTATGTTCCTTTCAGTACGTATACAGAGAATGATGATATTTTTACCTTAGTGAGGTCTTTTAGTAACATCCTATCACAACTCATACATTATATTTCTCATTTCATTTTTAGTTAGTTTTGATATCTTAAGACAATTGTGTTAATATAGTCCTGGGATAACTAACTTCTGGTCCTGAATACCAAAATTTAATCCAACATATCTGGCATGATATCTGAATATATATATATCTGATATATATTTGAATTCAATGTCCTCTTCATGTTTACCATTTGGGGGTTTCAATTTCTTTGTGTGTGTGTTTTCAAAGATGCTTTCCAGAGTATGCAAAACCCACAAAAGTCTGTCACTTTTGCACTTACTGACTTCTTCTTTAAAAAAGCAATAATTTATAATGGATAAATCAGGCACCTGTGTGTTTCCCGAAAAACTTTCAGGAATGTAACTGACTCCATAGGAAAGCTGTATGGGCATTTTGATTTGAATCACCTTATTCCTCTAGGGGGAGACACTACTTCATTACTATTCATAGTGTAATCTTATCTTAAACTTCTAATGAAGAATGAAACCAAAAATAAATCTGGAGGTATGTCACCTCCAACAGACCAAATTACCAGATCCCTCAGGGTGAATAAACCTAATGTATTCTGTAGGAAACTGAACTAACAAAGATTGGATGCATCACCCAGTTGAATCACGGTGAACAAATTTGCTCTGTTCCTCCTTAATAAAATATGTTTTCCAAAACTGTCTTAAAAACACCATAACCTACTAAAGTAGGCCTCCAATAAATGTTCTTTTTAAGATGTAGTGAGTAAAACTGGGCATATTCTTTTTAGAAGATGCACAGATGTTAATAAACTGAAGATCTCCTGACAAAGCTTCTTAGGAATTGTAACTTTTTACAAAGAGGCCAAATTCAGCTTAGCACAGCTACACAGCTGCTATTTCTCAGAATATGAGAAACCTCTAAAACTGCTCTTTTAAAGCAGAGACTTTTTTATTTAATTAAGGAATTCTGATGGTGGATCAAAATTATGTAGTATGAATGCAATAATATAGCTATGAAATCAATAATTCATCTATTAGACATGTTTAACACTAAATGGTGAGTTCTGTTCTTTTATTTAACAAAGAAAATGAAATCACTCGATGTGTATGTAATCCAAATGTATTTGGGTGTATTACACTTGCCAAAGCCAGAAAGATTGGAAAGCTGAAAAAAATCAGTAGAGGGAGCTCCTACCGCATTTATTGGAAAAGAAAATTATTTATTTATTTATTTATTTTCCTTGGGTGGACATGCCATGTTGCAGTTGTTATGGAGAAGCTGCCCCTTGTGATATGCTCCCTGACTGCTTAGCAGCATCTTTGGGGCAAACTACATAATAACACAAAAGGAAAATGGCTTAATATCCATCTGGCTTGTCATCTTTTATATATTATGGATGTATTGCAGGTTGCAGACCACATATTGCTCTAGTTCCCTTTTTCTTCTGGATCTCACACTGAACCTTTTCAGTCACCTCAAATGTCAAGCAAAGATTGAAAAAATCAATGCTCAAAAAAAAAAAAAATATTGGTGTGGCATGGTAGAATTTAATTTGTTTAAGTGAAGGGGAAAGAGAACAAAACAACATTTTTTTCCTCAATATCAAGAAGACAAGTCTTCTTGATCAATAGGATATACGACTTGCTGGTCTGAAACTCCAATAATGACTTTCCAATGATCTTAAAAATCTTAAGGGTGTCATTTACTCATTTTCTCACCTGACTTTTCAAATAAGAAAGAAAGCGGCTTGATGAGATCAAGCGCCTGTGACCTTCTCTGTACAGAGTCCCTCAGAAACTTGTCTCCTATGGTTTGATTACTTTGACAGAAAGAAATTCATGGTCACTGTTAATAATGACAACTAGCAATACCATATGAAAAAAGCCTCTGGCATTGCTGACAAAGGTCAGATAGCAGCACACGTTGCATTTCTGCTGCTATGTTTAGTCATTTTCCAACACAAACTCAATTACGTCTTGCATGTCTGAGCAGGCTATATAACTCAACACAATGAACTGTTACTAAAACAAAGTATACTGAGGTTGTAGTTACAACTGAGGAGTCACATTTAATATACTGCTAAATTCACCTGTGTGATTTGCTCAAAAATTTGCCCAATATTTTCAAACTGCAGGAGATGCCCAAAATGTCATTTCTTAGCCTTCTTTCTGTTTAATTATCAATTAAAAAGATTGCACGGTTTGAATAGCTGTGCAAATGTCCACTTTTGTGTCTGGGGAAGGAAAAACAAACAAACAAACAAAAAAGATTTGTGTTTTATAAACAAAAAAGGTGCTAAAAGAATCTCCAGGCTTTAAGGTATCTTGGCATATTTATGGTTATGCTTCCTTAATAATAATAATAATAATAATAAAGTAGGTACTCTTGGTCAGGTTTTCAAGACATTTAGGTATCTGGATGCACACATAGGTATTTGGAAAGATTTCTAGAATCATTTAAATTCTTCTCAGGTTTTAAAGCTTGCCTTTCTTGATACATAATGCTTTAGAAATCCTCTGCTTAAGTGACTAATTCTTAAAGAATTAGTCATTCTTAAAGAATTAAAAATTAAAAATTAATCATTCTTAAAGAATTAAAAAGCATATTTAGTTCACTGGTTGATTCAAATTCAGGTTGCCTTCATAACTGGGTTTATTGAGTATCTCATTTTTCTTATACAACTTTTCAGGAAATAATACATTGCACTACTTTCTTGCCTAAGTTTGTTTTTTTTTTTTTTTTTTTTTTTTTTTTTTTCCTCATTTTAAACTTTTATTTTCCATAAATGTGTTCCAGATACTGATCAGATCAAGTAAATCTTTGGTGCAGGTTCAGTTAGAAGTGTATTTAATGTATTCAGGTCTTCTGAGTATAGTCCAGTTGAGAAAAAGTTTAGTGATGCTAATGGAAGAAATGTCACCTTATGGATTGATGCTATAGTTTGAAAACATATGATAATTATCATGCACTGTTCCAAATATTAGCCTCTTTATGATGCTAATTATAACAATTTTGAAGAACTGATACATAACGCATTTAAAAATGACACTTTGAACTGGTGAATGACTAACCTATCTGCATGAACAAACATATAGTATACTAGCTGGCAGCTTTGCAGATAGCACAGAAGTACTGCTGTCCATGTCTCTAAAAAGCTTGAGAAGCCTGACTGTTAATGGCTGACTGCAGCGTGTTACATTGGAGCCAGTGCATTATGTTCTAGGCCAGCAGTGTTAGAAATGTATCACTTCAGATGTGCAATTTTGTTTTTAGAGAGAAAAGGAGATGGATAATTATGCTTAGATTATGGGTATTTTTATGCTCCCTGTAGATATATTGATGATAATCCCCTGGCCTGAGACATTTTATTCCATTCTTGAGAAAAGGCTTTCATATTTTATCAAGGCTTTTCCTGGAGCCAGCCCTGAGCACTAACAAGGAAAAATGACTGCTTGAAGCTCTGATTTAGCCTCAGCAACTTAGCCCAGAGACTCAAAGGCACTAGGTGTCATGACACAGATCTTTGCAACACCTAACTTTAGGCATATGACCACCATAGCAAAATCCTTTTCACTGAATACTGAGCTGAGACCACTTATATTATCCGCAGGCAGAATCTTGTACTTCAGGATGAAATAAATGCAGATCAGCATGAAGAACAAAGAGACGGGCAAAATGGTAAGAAGTTTCGAAAGGAGAGGGATGTTCTCTTTCTTCTACCTTCTTTGGCTTTTTACATAACTGAAATACCAAAGTTCACCTATAGACACAGCTTTTTTCATCTCCCCTGTACCAATCATGCAGAAAGATAGATATATTGAGAAGGCAAATAGACCTCAAATGGAAAGGATCCTTCATTGCTGGCAGTGCAGGGAGTTCATATCAACCACCCTGTTGTCTCAGGAGCCTTGGATGGGTACATAAGGTTCATTAAGATGGATCTGGCCTTTGTATACAGTAGACACAAGTAGGTATCTTTCTTCAGTTGTACTTGACAACTTGCAGTCTCTTATGAAGGTAGACTTATAATTCTCTTTTTAAAAATTTAAAGAGAATTAACTACTTTAGGAGTACTACTTTCAGGTGAGAGACAATTCCTGTCTTCTTGTACCTCCCTCACCCATCTCAGTATTATTCAATCTTTTGTAAAGTAGAGCACTCAGCTAGGAATAGGGATTCAAAGGTTTGTTTTTGCACCTGTGAATGCAGTCCCCTTTACTTGCTTCTTGGAAGAATTCAGAAATCCCAGGTTATACAGCTTTGCTCACTCCATTTTTCCACTGTTCATATCAGCCTCTTTCATTCTGTTATGCAATGCAGAACAGCTCATAAAACAGGAAGGAAAGAGAGCAGCCCTTTCTCCTGGCTTATAACAGAATGGCTTATAACTGTAAAAACTGACCATTTCAGCTTTCAGGGATCCTAGGCATTTCCAATATTACTTTGAATTTAGGTTTCAGTAAAAGTCAAACTTGCAAACCATATTTCTCATGACTTCAATGAATCATCATGCATAACAGCCTCCTTTGAAGTTAATTGAAGAGGCTTGGCCTCCATTGACTCTGGTTTAACTTCTGGTTTGGCAATAAAACTTCAAACTAAATAAGTTATGTCTGCTGAAGTTCTTATTTCATTTCTATGGAAAGTTCTTATTGTACCCACAAGCATATAATAAGCTCTAAAAAAATGAGTCATTCCTAGCTCATATTTTGCTGACAGAGAAGACAATTTGAACGTGTAACAGTGCTTTCCATTGGTGCAGTTAGAATTCCTCAGCTTTGGCTTTTTTCCCCGTTGATGTCATGATATGGTCTGTAAAAACAGGCGACAAACTTAAAACCAGGACATATCTGCTGACAGTTTTAAGACATCTAATTAAGGACAAGAAGGTAATTGGGAGATTTTTGAATAAGAAGTTATATTTGACCAATGTGATAACCTTTGAAGATGAAATGACTGGCTCAGTGGATGAGGGAGAATGGTGGAATTGCTTTTCTTGGCTTTAGCAAGGCCTTTGTCAATGTCTGCCATAACATCCTTGTAGATAAACTGTTGAAATAGCAGTAAAGGAAAATTCCACTGTATTATGAAAATAAAACTGGAACCAGGTCTCTGAAACTGTATTAGTGCATCCTTGTAGAAGCATGGTGAAGCTAATTCAAGTCTTTTTTATTTTAATAGGACCTGGTGTTCTGAACAGCATGAAAAATTTAATGTGATGAATTCTGATTGGTAATCAATGGATGCTCTAGTGAACTTATTACATGAAATCACAACAGATGACCTGACATTTCAATGCATATCCTTCCTTTTTGAAGTATACTGCCTTATGGGCTAGCATTCTCCCTGTCTGTGCTTCATCCCCCAGGGGACTGGGATATTGAATTTAATGGTTAGCTAAGCAAGGATGAGCTTAACACTGCTCATGTTAAGTTAATCATTGTTCTCAATGTGAAAACTTGTTATAGAAATGTTTATGCATGTTCTTTAGTTCAGTAACTACAAATATAATATGCAGGAAAAAATATATATTTATCACTGAGACCCTTTACTGACCACATATTATATAAGTTTCATTAAATGTGGAAATCACTGATTAAGGATTTGAACAGTCTTGATGAGTTGACTTGAGACTCAACTGAAGTCATATGAGAAAATTTAAGATTTTTTATGTGATAGATATGTCTGCTATTTAATTGGCATGATTTTAAGTGTCACAATTGTTTGTACGCTAAATACTTGATAGTTAACTGTATTTAACTATAGTTAAGCATAGGGTTTTTATTAATTCTTCCTATTCATTCTTTTGTACCAGACAGTGATATCATTACCAAGAATGTGCTAGAACATATAACAAGTAATTGTCATTCTGTAGTAAAACCCAAACTTTGGTGATTAAGTTCAAACAAAGCTAACAAGAATACTAATATTAATGAGTGCTAGGGAACCCTTTATATTGGTGGGCTGGTCACTGGCTCCTGAAAGACTATTGCCTATTTTAATGTCCTTTCTTGAAGCCTCAATTGACTCGTGAAACACCATTTCCTCACAGTGTTTTCTCCTAATTACAGTAAAATTCCCCAGCCTATGCTCTCACAGCTAATTCCAATCTAGCACATTGCCCAGTCATGCATGTCCTGATTTCTTATCATAATCACTTGAACCTTTTATAGTTCAATCCAATAATAATCAAAGAAGGCTAGAGATGAAGGAACATAATAGATGAATGCAGCTCACCTCTTTTTTAACCCAGAGAAAAATTTGGGAGCAATCACAGAAGTTGGCATTATGCTTTTGTAGAAATTACCCTAGGACGTAACAGACTTCTGCTCATCAGTCTAGGCCCCTCTATTGGAAATGAAAGACTTTAGATACCCCTTTGCATAGGTTTGTCTTTCCAAGCAATAAAATCTATATGTATAACATAAAAAGCTGACCACATCTGTCTGGAATGAGAGTTTGTAAAGGCTTTCTTTGAAACTATATAACGGAGCAGGCAGTCCAGCAGTCACCACAGATTTCTCAGGAACTTAGAGCCTGTATTTCCAGTTGCATTCAATGGCAATCTTTAGATTCCTTTTGTTACTGTTGTAGGGATGAAGGCACTTCTGTGACACTTACCTAGTAAAAAGTAGAAGCAGTACATTAGAATTCATAGAATGGCTTATGTTGGAAGAAACTTTAAAGACCACCTAATTCCAACCCACCTGACATGGGCAGGGACACCTCCCACCAGACCAGGTTGCCCAAAGCCCCATCCATCCTGGCCTTGAACACTTCCAGGGATGGGGCATCCACAGCTTCTCTGGGCAACATGATCCAGTGCCTCACCACCTTCTGAGTAAAGAATTTCTTCCTGATGCCCAATCTAAGTCTTCCCTCTTTTAGTTTAAAGCCATTATCCCTTGTCCTATTGCTCCTATCCCTGACAAAGAGTCCCTCCTCAGCTTTCTTGGAGGCCTCTGTTAGGTACTGGAAGGCTGCTAAAAGGTTTCCTCAGAGCCTTCTCTTCTCCAGTCTGAACAACCTCAACTTTACCAGCCTGTCTTTGCAGAGTAGGTTCTCCAGCCCTCTGATCATCCTCATGGCCTTCTTCTGGACTTGCTCCAACAGGTCCATGTCCTTATGATGGGGGCCAAAGAGCTGAACAGCAGTGTTCTAAGTGGGGACTCGCAAGAGAGGAGTAGAGGGGGAGAATCACATCCCTTGACCTGCTAGTTACCTCTTTACTTCCTCTACTAGTTCAGTAAATATATATAGCTCCACCACTATCCAAAAGTTCTATCACTGGCTTAGTTCACAGGTAATCCTGAAGAAGGAAATAATTTTTAGATTATTATATCTGAAGATACATATAGTTCTTCCCAGGCATGAAATCTAAAACAATTTGTATAAATTAGAAACAGGAATGAAATAGAATAAAGTTTACTTTCCTACGGGCTTTAAATGAATCCAAGTTATTTTCTGAGTCAAGCTGTATCAGTAACTGACACTTCCCGAAATGTAATGTTAGCAGGCTCTGATAACGCATGGTTAAACCAGCACTTGCCCATTTAGTGTAACCTTTGCTTCTGGTAATTGAGAGTATGTATTGCTTAGACAGCTTTGAATTAGAATTAGTCATGGGGACCTTTCAAGGAAAATATGTAAAAAGCTGCATTCTGAGTCCAATTAGATCTAAGGTCAGTCTTCTTTAGCCCATCTCATTAGTGCACTCTGGCAGCAAAAGTTACTTCAAGTCTCCAAATATTTGATTCCTGGATATTTGTTTTGAATTGATAACAGCTAATAGGGAAGGTGTAGTCAAAATATAAGAAGTTACTAAACTAATTATTGTCCAAATAAAATGTGTATTTATATATCATTTTTCCCCTCGTATAATGGTTCTACTCTTTTATGAAGGCAGTCATGTTTCGTGAAGAGCAAGTAGTCTCAGCACCCTTCGCTCTAATATCGAAGCTGATGCCTTAGAGTCAGGCTTCATGACTATCCCATTTCCAAAGGCAGAATATCTGAAATTAACTGGAAAAAAATAATGGGGAAACAAACAAACAAAGAACAGATAAACATGAATAGTTTGATAAGAGATTATAGCATCTTGTATTTGGTAATACAACACATATACAACCATATGTTTGACTGAAATCTCGTAAAGTCTATGCGTGAGGCTGTGTTATTGTAGCCACAAAAATGAAATAATTGCAATTCTCATGCCATAAGGGCACAGGGAGATAAAGTGTATTTCCCTTCCAAGGTATATCTAGAATATATAATAGGATATATGTCTGAGTATTCATTTATTTCCCTTATATATGCCTTTATATGTTTCCAGATGTTAAACTCTTCAAGCACTTTGGATTCCAGAGAAGAATCTGCACTAGAGTGCAATTTTATGCCTTGGAATGAATTCCCAACCTGTCCTGCTTCATGCTCAGAGTGTAGCCTGGAACTCTTGGTAAACCCAAGTTATTTAAAAAGCAAATCAATTTCAGGTCCTCAGTCCCCATCCACAGCCCAGACATTGTTACAAAAACGTATGTTCTTCCACAGATATCTACAGTCTTGGATACTTCCTAGATCAGATGTCAAGGTTCTTTCTTTAGAAGTTATAACAAAAATGAGCTGATTGGAATAACCCTCACTCTAAAGTCACTTGACAGTTTCCAGTCATCACAAGGCTTTAAGATTAAGACATTTTTCACTATGTTAATTAAAAGATTTCACGTCCATTTCACGATTTATTTTTTTTCTCTATTTGTATTTTGAAAAGGCATAATTAGAGCAATTAGAGGAAAACACTTTGTAAGTGGTTTGTAATGAAAACTCTGAGGTAAAGCTTATGAGTCTTTTAAACTGGTAGTTTGATAAGCATTAGAGGGAAAGGCTTCTAAGGAAGTGACAAGTAGATCCAATCTGGCTGCTAATGCACTGTAAGAACAGTCAACCAGATTGTTCTAGGCACAAACTTGTCCTTACAAAGAGGGCAGTATTGGAAGGAGTTACTGTTGGGAGGTAGAACAGATTTATCTGAGGACTAGACAGAGAAGATGTAGCAGAACATGGTTCAGCTCTTTTAGTAAACATGTTTTTGCATTAAAGTTACAAGGTTTCCAAATCTGGTCTTCTATCCTTCCTTACATCTCATTTCATTATTGGGCCTGCACTTCTTGTCCCTAGGCAAACCAAATTACTTTTTCTATGATGCAGGTATGTTACAATTATTTCCAAGTTAAATTAAGTTTCTCAAGCAGTCCTTTATTTGACTTTCTTATCTGTATCTTATTTCCTTTCTCACTCGTTCCACATATTAAAATGACATGTTGTAAATTTTGATGGAGGAAGCCACCAAAAATTTCTAGCTAAGGGTCACAGCTGAGGATATTTTTATATGTATTTAGAATTTTATTAGTAATTCTAACTCATTTCCTTTGTTTCTGTATAAGGAAAATTCAAGAGAATATGTTAGTGAATATTAAAAAGTGAAGTACAATGAATGTCATATATCCAATTTAAGTGTTCCAGATATGAAAACTAGATATATATGAAAAGTAGAAAGTGCTTTTCATGAACGTTTCACAATTCACATGTTTTATTTCAGTGGTTCAGGATGCAGAGAAACTGAGGTATGGCTTCCAAATAGTATTACTATACTGGTAAAATAGGTCATTTCCTATGGATCATACGATTAACTGCAGTAAACTAGCCTGACATGTAATAATTCTTAAATGCAAAACTATACTTAATGCATAGGTAAATCAGGTTGACATGCTGACATTTCTAAGCAATTGCAGTTAAAAGGAAATGAAATCTTAAATATCTAAGTGAAATAAGGTCCAAATGAGATAAAGGCAGCTTATAGAAGGAAAGCATAGTTATAAAATGGGTGCTGATTAAGTGTTAAATAGAAATAAATGTTTATAAATGTCTTTTAGAATATTTTCTAATAATTCTAAAGAAAAGAAAGTGATGGTGAAATAAATTAATGAATTTGGGTAAAAAAAATAGGTTAGAAATTGTGTATTTCACTAAAGGAGGAAGTGACTATTATGATTAATGACAAGCAGAAATTATAACTGTCAGTAGTAATGTTCAGAGACTTCAAGTGCAGAAAAAAAGGCAAAAAGTTTTTACATAGGCTTGTAGATAAAGCTAATTTGTGAGCGAAAGTGTGTATATGGAAGACACTAGAAAATGTCAGGAGTTGCACTCATTGATCAGGATTATTGTCTGCACTGGAGTCAGAAGGGAGTAGGGGAGGAATTTTGTCTCAAAGAGGTTACTTAGAGGTTGCTTTTCATTCATTCTGCAAGTGAGGCTTACAGTGCTTTTGCTATTTTTTTTTTTCTCATTGTAAAAGGTAACAAAAAAAAACATATACCTTGTGTTGGATTTTCCACAAAATCCTAGTGTCTGATGGGTGAAAATAGTATTTTATTGAAAAGACAAGGCTACGTTTCTAGACTCAGTTATAGTTGCAAATGAACTAGTGGAACAAATACTCATTCTTAAGATGTTTAAAATAGTAAGCAAGTTACTGTTTTGCCCTTTGAAAGGGGTTAAACCAACCTTTAATTCCATTTGTCCAGGAACAGAAAGCATTGTGAAATTTTGTATTATTCTTAAGTTTGAATTCTATGTGGTATATGCAAAACTTTTTCATTTAAGAGAAGTAAAACTTGCATGTCAGGTGGGCCGTCCAACATTTGTTAATAGAAGTAAGAGTGTATTAAGTTATTGATAGTATATGAGTATTGATAGTATATGAGTATTAGTTTCGTGCTTATAAAGATATTCATGAGCTCTTAAAAATCTTAAACAGTCTTTCTGTAGAGGTGGTCATGTGTTTGCCAATTTTACAATGGCCAAAATGTCCCATTTTCCAAGTCTGGTATAAATCATGAATATAGATCATTCTCGCAAGTATTTTGAACATATAGATCTAATAAATGTTGAATTCTGTCAGGTGCTGCCTTTGTGGATTTTTGTTTTTTGTTTGTTCTGTTTGTTTGCATTTAACAAAGATACTGGACTCTGAATACTGAACTGTATGATTGCATGAGAAAGAAGGATATACATAAGAATAATCTGTGATATTTTCATTTCTGGTAGGATCTTTGTGAATGAAAATAGAAAGAATAAGCTAATGGATATCACAGAGGCATGAAATAAGGATTCTTTAATTGCATTCTCAGCTTGTGTTTTTGATATATTTAGGTAAAGCAAATTGCTTTCCCTGTCTGTGTGCCAGTTATCCTAACTATACAATGAAAATATTAGTCACTGAGTTTTTGAAGTATTTCTTCAATCATTAGCTAAAGCACACTGGAACAGTACAAGCTGAATCAGTACAAACTTTTAAAGTGAGAACGATACAACAACAACAAAAGGTTCCTTGAATGATTTTAAGATTAAAAGTAGGATTGGAAATGCCAAAAAGTTGCCTCTTAAGTAAAAATGCCAAATGTATATATATATATATACATATATATATGTAAATTTAGCATAACCACCTTCTGACTCCAGCGGTCAAGGACATAAGAAATGCCTCACAGAAAAAGTTCTTTCAAGGGACTCTTGCTCTATTCTGTGCTATGTCAAGATTAATTATGTTGACTGTACGTGTAAAACACAGCCTCCCCTATTCTTTGACTAACCTCTCCCAGCATGCCTCAGCCAAGTCATCACTATGGCAACTAATCATTCCCAAATCCATCAGAACTACAGTGACATGCATGATCCATCTTATGTTATTATTTATAATTGATCCCCATGGAAACATTGTTTATATGCATGTTACACAGGAGTTTGAAAATACATAAAACTGTCATAAGAGATTCAGGATGCCCATAATGTTTCCATGACACAGCACCATTTGCTATTTCAACAGCTCGTCTACCTGTATAAAGCAATAGTAAATATTGGAAGGTTACTATTGGAAGACTCTCTGAACAAAATACAAACAAAGACAAAGCATGAATTACGGGAACATAGGTTTAATATGGTTCCTATAGAAAAACATCCCTGGCAACCACATAGCTACTTTCTAGGCTGAAATTTGCTAAGTGGTCTTTCTATGTTTCTTATCACCCAAAAATTATGAAGTGCCATAATTTATAAATGTATATAGCCCCTACTAGGTTGTTCTCCAAATATAGTATTTAGAAGCAGCAAAAGCAGAAATGGCTAGAATGAGTTTCACATCACATTCTGCCTTAATCCTCCTGGGAAAATAAACAAACAAACAAACAAACAAATAATAATAATAATAAATGTTTACTGAAAACAGCTGAGGACTTCTCAGTTATGCTCTTTATTACTGAAAATGTAATAAATCCCTTCTGTTGAAGGGATTAGTAATTACTGCACTATATTTGAGTATTTTCTATATAATCAGCTGGGAGCAATCTGTTTTTCTGCCTTGTAGAGACCAATCTTGAGTTTGTTATTATTCTGGACTGCTGTTTAGTGTTATCTCATGAGTCTTAAAAAGCTACTATGAAGCTTCAACTGTCATAGAAGGTGATAATCTGTCTGCTCAGAGGTGCCTGAATATGGTTTGTACATCAGGTACCTTGTGGACTGCAAGGTACTTTAGGAATTGCAAAACCTTTTCTGGAATAAATATTCTGGAAATGGTGGTCAGGGGAGGGATGTCCATTTAGTAGAACTCTGTTTAGGTATCTTTTATGGCCTTCCTCTGTGAATTGCTTCATTTCAGTGTCTTTCCTGGGAATTTGCCACAACCTAAGATTTGGTTTTGCTTAGCTTGCCTTTTACCTTCAGGGTTTTTGCATGAGTGTGTACTATTTCTGGGTAGCTGTAGTGGTTAATCAGAATGTCAGAGAAGTAGGAGGTGATCATATCTGGTGCTTATGCCTTCCTGTTATAAGCATCTTAAACTAATAGGTCATTATATGCAGTTTATGCAGTCAGCCTACATGCTACAAAAGCAACAGTACAAAAAATAGAAGACAAGCAAAAATTAGTGATCCTGCTGCACCAATGGCAGCTATTGTTTAAGGTAAAACATATGTTGAATATTCAGTAACACAAGTGAGAGAATTATATAAATATACTGTCATCAAGAGAAACCAGAGCAGCATTTTTAAAGTCCAACTGACAGCCCTTATGAAAGTGAAAGGAGAAAAAAATGCATAAAACTGATTTTTATCTTACAGACAGATAATCTAATCTTCTAGATAAAGAGAATGTGAGAGTTGAAAGCTTTTGATGATTTCTGTGAACATCATCAATACTATAGATTAAGCAATGTATTGTAAAAGTGAATTCTGTACTCAACAACTTATTTCAGCCAGTACAGAAATGGTATGTCCTTTTTGTCATCTGTAAGAAAGAAGGAGTTAGATGTGCTCTTTTGCATGAGAGAGAGTTTTATTAATGTGAAGATTAGACATGTTGGGGACAGCATAATGTGCTTCATTTTCAAAGAATGCTACTCAAGGCCATGTAAATGGAGAACAAATTTGTAGTGCTAACAATGCATTTTAAGATTTAAACCAGGTACATTTTGCACTCAGACAACAATAAATTGTGCCTATACAATCTTACAGTTTATCATTTGTAAATAGCAAGCTATACATTAGGTCATCTTTAAAGAACAATTTGGACAATTGATTTTGCTGCTGTCATTTCTCTTTATAAGACATTACATGAACCTCAAATTGTCTAAACTATGTTAATCTGACAGGTCTCAATGAGTTTGGCCAGTGACTGGTTTTTCCTCTGGGACACTGTGACAGTGGCTTGAAGACTGATAAATAATTGTGTTTGTCATGATAAATAGATAAATAAATAAAATAAACACCACTGCCACCAAAACAACAACAACAACAACATCAACAACAAAAAAAAAAAAAACAAAAACAACATCAACAAAAAAAACTATTTACCGTACACACAGAAATACTTAGGGCAAGATAAAGGGCTGTAATGAAAAATTTAATACACATATTTCTTAAGATGCTTGCTTGCTAAAGGTAATATACATACCTTTTACCAAAAGTGGGCAAACTGTTTACTGAAGTGTCTTGTGTGCTTTTAGTATTTTGTTTCTATTGGCATCCTCACTCTGAGGTGCTTCTGAGAAGCCATTCAACTTGCCATCTTCCCTATACTACCCCCTTTGAATCTTCATGTTCCCTTTTATTCTGGTCTCATACAGAAGGGAGAATAAATCCAATTGTAGGTTGTGTATTTGACAGCATGTATGCTTTGAGAGCTCTTTGGGTTCCTCAGTCCGTTTTACTGCTGCTGATCTCTTTTAATTTAACTCCTTACCATAAAGTGAAACAGTATCAAATAAGTGAACTGGTGTGCATATGAAATTCATGAAGAAAATATACGCAGTTCCCTTTTTCCCTTACAAGATAAACTAGAGGGGACAATCTAATAATTTACCAGAATGTAATTAAGTGGCAAGGTATTTACTGCTATGAGAGCTTCCCCTAAGGAGCTGAGATAACATGCATGTTAGAATTGCTTGAAAGGTGATGAATTTGAATGAACAAGAAAAAGCAGTAATAAAGAGCTAGAGAGAAGAGTACTTATATAGTGCTTCTAAGGGTCAAATGCATTGAAGTCAGTTGCAGCTGGAGAAAATCTTATATAGACATTGTTTCATCAATAAATAAATCATTAATACATGGACAAATGTTTAATTACTGTACAGAATGAAAAGGGCATTTTTTTTTAATAAAGATCAGGAATTCTTATAACAATGAAGAAAGAAGAAGTAGTAGGAGACAGTTAAAAACTTCTATAGTAAGACTTAGTAACTGCGTTGATGTATAATGAGGAAAAAATATAAATTCAATACATAGGTCGCTGAGGCAGAAATGGTGTTGGTATTACCACACGTAAAAACAGCTGTTTTCTGACCAGGATATGGGAACAGCCTTATCTTATAGTCTAGTAGAGCTGATCAAAAATATTTTTTAAATTATCATACAAACATATATAATAATAATAAGAAAAATCAACTATTTCAGACTTTTGTGTATTCTTCTGTTAAATCCTTTTGTGTGCACAGAACTTGACTCATGAAATCATTAGGTCACCATTTCTAGACCTAACCCTCTCTGATATTTTTTAGACTGGAAACTTACAAAATTATTTGAATATTTTCACTCAGACTTCCAATTTTCCTTTTTGTTTGCTACTTAGCCCTTATTCCTTTTAGATATTATCTTTTCCTTCAGATCTTCAGTTTATAATTTACCTTTGTCTGATGGATGATTACTTGGGGGCTCAGTGAGTCCTGTCACAACAGTTTCTTTGGGTGCTCATTTTAACTTTTTTTTACTTGAAGCTATGCATCTAAGAGACCATTTCAAATCCAGTATATTTGGGTTTCAGCGAGTATCTCATCTGAAATAAATTTCATACACATAAATTACAAGAACATATAGCTTGAGCACATTCTGTGAGCATCTGTCCAGTTCAGTCATTGGTATGTTCAGATGATGGGGATGCTATTTAATTACTTCCTTGAGGTTTCCCAAGTTCCTTCCATCCCATCCTGCTGTCTCTTCTAATAAATAAAGGCATTACTGGGTAATTAACTGATTAGATTAATGGTGACAGAGGGTGTTTTTCAAACACTTGATGAAAAATCAGATAGTTTTAGATTCTTAATTGGAATGTGTTATAAGTTTAAATGTTCTTTAAAACCATTTAATGTTTTCTTCATTATATTAAGTTTTTACATCAATTTCCTTCCTTAGTATTTTGAGTTTTTGTATTGGGAGTGAGTCTCATTCGCTCTCATGAAAACCAATAGTAATTTTGTTTAAATTTAGATAGCCCAATGCTTTTTTTGAAATAAAGTAATCAATTTTAAATTAATAGAGTAACTAATATTTCTATCTTATACAACTAACTGTTGCATTTGATCTGTGTTGGTGCATATTCTGAGCTTCGAGGAATTTGGGCATCTGCCACAGAACACTCCTGCTCAGGCCATAGATCATGTAACAACAGCGTATCTTGGAGAATTAGAAAAAAAAAAAAAAAAAAAAAAAAAAAAAGGAAAAGGAGTGTCTAAAGTTTAGTTAGATTAAATCAATATTTTCCATTGTGTTAATTCCATATGTATTAATACATTTTTTGTATCATTTTGTCTAGAAAATATGAGTAGAAATGTTTACTTTTCTTATTGACTTGCCTGATATCAAGTTTGCAGAATACGCTAAAGTGGGGGAAACAGTCCCCCAGGAGACTACAGGAGAGAACTACTCTTCACAGTGTCTTTGACTTTAGGAATGGTTGATCAGAAACATTATAAAATTTGAGAACAAAAAATGAAAAGTCCTGTATGTGGGAAGGAGTAACCTCTTGTAACAATACAGGCTGGGGGCTGAGTGGCTGGGGAATGGCTTTGATGGAAAGAACTGGTACAACAAGCTGAACTTCAACTAGTAGTATACCCTGGCAGCAAAGCTTTTGGCCACCCAAAGCCAATACAGTTCTTGATAAACTGGAGCAAGTTCAGAGGAGGGCCAGCAAGATGCCCAGGTGGGTGGAATATTTGCCATGTGAAGAGGCTGAGGGAGCTGGGCTTATTCAGCCCAGAGAAGGGAAGGCTTCATCGGGGATCCAACAGCAGTCTTCTGAGAAGGTTGTCAGGAAGGCAGAGACAGAGACAGGAAGGCAGAGACATCATTGGAGGTTTGCAGAGGACCTGACTGCATAAAGGCTGCTTGAGCAACCAGGTCTGATCTCAGCTGAAACTGCTTCAGTCAGAAATTTGGTCTAGGTGGCCTCCTGTTGTCCCTTCCAATATAAATTGTTCTATGATTCTGTGATTCTGAGGTTCTGTGATGTTCATTCTGTTTCTGTGATGCTCATGTTGGCTGAGAGCCTGACAGAATTTTCAGATCAGCTTCCAGGATGAGGTGGTACTATCATTCTCATTTAGTAGCTGAAGGCATGAGGTACTTAGAGACTGAAGTCAGCCTGATCCATTTTGGAAGTATCATTTGAAATGGCACTATATTCAGATCTTTGGATTCAGCTCATAACATTCATTTCAAAGTTCTGCAGTGAATTCCACTGCCTTTGGTTGTATTTTAAAGCCTGTATTTTGGAATCTAGCCTGTGACAATCCTCTGGACAAATCATGGATAAGACTTCGGTGACACAGGGTGATTAGCTCTGTCAGTTGTCATTCCATTTCTGTAGCCCTAATGTATACTGTAAAACAACCTTTCTGATTCTTGAATCTCTTGCCTCATTCATTATTCATTTTTCACCTTCTACAACAAGTGAAGCAGAAGTCTTATGAACAACATCCTTCAGTGCACTTTAATTAAACAAGTCAACAAAATATGTCTTGGGTCCTGTGGGGAAAAATGTAGAGAAAAAATATGCCATCTAGTGTGCTACAATCCCAAATGTAGAACTGTAGATGCCTTCCTAGCAATCATTCGCACAGATTTGAATGATGACATTTCTATGTTATGTTTGTTAATTGTACTGAAGAACAGATTTTTTGGTGTTTATATTCTTATATTTACAAAAAATGAACGGGAATTTGATATCACATTGACTCCCAGGGGTGTTATCAGTAAGATAATGTATTTGATTCACTATATCCCTGCTGACCATGTCAGCAGCTAGTAAAGCCAGAACAGCTAGCACAGTGAAATGTTGTCTTATAGATATTAGGACTGATGTATGTAAATCTGTCAATAGGTTTCACAGACAGCAGAGTGAAAGTAATTAATGGCAATCTGACATGGAAATTTTTTAATTAGTAAATTGTATTTTTTTGTTTGTTTGTTTGTTTGTTTCAGCTTCCTACCTTATGCTTCATGCTCCCTAAACTGCTGCTATTTTATTTTCTTCTCTTTTGCTTCTCTTTGTTAACCTTACAGAGAGAGCCTTATCCACATTATAAGGATAAACTTTTCCTTCCCCAAAGTTCCTTTTTCATTTCCATGTAACTTTTGATCTGCTCTGTTTCTTTCCCTTAACTCTTCTTCCTCAGCTTACAGAATTTAATTCCTGTTGACTAGATCCCATGTCCAGTCTTTTCACGTTGCTCTTTTGATATGTAGCCCTCTTGTAAATGCCTTTCTAGCCACCATTTGCAGAATGCTGTACAGATCTACTTGCTAAAATATTCTACTCTCCACCTGTCTTTGTTCCAAGTCCTCATCTTTCTCCAATAACCTGAGACTACCCATTTCAAATAACTTTGTGCCATAGCTATATTATCCCCTTCATATTTCTATATTATTTTTTTTTTTGCACCAAGAAAAGTTAAAAAGCAAGTTGCTTCACTTTAGTCAAAATACCCAAGTTGGCCTATAGTAATCCAGAATTTTAATGTTTGAATTCTTAAAGAAATTTAGGTTTGGGGGGCTAGTAATTATCTGTTGAGCATTTGCATGCTGCAATTTTCAAAGGCTATGACTGTCAAATATGGGTGACTTTCAAATAGATGGCAAAAGGTCTACCCTTGACATACACAGTAACCTCTGCCAAATTTCAAAATAGTAAATGACACAAATGATGGAAGAAAAGGTCACCATAGGTTTTCTAACAAGGGGAAAAGTTATTTTTCCTAACTGTTCAAAAACAGATTAACTATTTTTTTTAACCCTTTTTCAAACAAGAAAATGGATTTCAACCCAAATTGAATAGCACTCTAAACCACACAAACTGATAGAGGGAATGTTGGGCAATTTACCCATACTGTGTATACTGTGGCTGAAACTCTCCCCACTTTCCTTAAACAAACATCCATTGAAGTGAGTCCAAGGAGATTAGCTCTTTAGGATTATGTGTTTATGGCTATGAACAATAACATTTCATTAGGAAAACATTTAACTTTTTTTTTTTTTTTTTTTTTTTTTTTCCTCTGGATACCCTTTGGTGTTCACAGCATAATTTCATCTGGTTTAAACTAATGTGTCACATGTAAACTGTTTAACTTAACCAACTGATTAAGTTAAAACAATTTTGCCTGCATCAAAATGAGTATCTTAAGATATATCAGTTTTCATAAAACCAGATAGCTGTTAAAGAAATAATTTTGGATTTAATCCACTGATATATACTAAGCATATCACTTTCTTGCTGACATATAATAATGAAAGAGATGCTCAAAGACTAACTTCTGCTGAGAAATAACCATCATAAATGTGAGTTAAAGTTTTGATAAGAATTGCAAAGATATTTCTAATTTAAAGAGCTTTCTAAACAGTGAAATTTTAGTAAGAAAGAATCCTAAACCACAGATTTTATTCCTTTTCTGAACTACAATTGAGGTTATGTATTTCAAAAAGGGAAAATTTCCAATGTGATTGAGAAAGGTAGTTGTCTTTCATCTCAGAACAAGATAGGTCTCTGTGATTTAAGTTTCTGGCACAAAGTCTTGTGCTTGTCCAGGTGAAAAAAATAAATGCACAGATTGATTATCAGTTGGTGAGAGGTACTGTTTAAAAGTAAGTCACCTACTCTTTGATGTTGATTAGCATAACAAAGGAAAAATACAGATGATACTTGAGATTTCTTTAGTAGCAGAATTAGTGTGTTAGGTTTTGGATGATAATCAGGAGTGTTTAATAAGATCACTTTTATTTAGGAATACAATTATAGGTATGTGTGATTGAAAACATGACTGCATTATCTGAATCTTTCCCTGTGGACCTTCATTGTGCTGCTATTGCTCTCCAGTTTTCCTCTAGTGTTAACTTCTAAAGAAAAGGCTTTTCCCCATATGAGCTTCAAAATTTTTGTTGCTGGGCAGCTGGTGAAAATTGGGCTTTTAAATGATAAATCTAACCTTCCAACAAATACATGTTTAAAGGTTTTTTGTTTTTATTTGAAGGTGTATCATTTCTGTCTCTTTGTTTCTGCACTTATATAACTAGGTCAAAAGTATGTAAAATCATCAGAGAAGAAGAAACAAATGTGTTTGCAGGCCATGAGCTTTTAAAGTTTTGCATCTTAGCTTCATGGCTTTTAATAAATCATTTAGTATTCTCATTCTATTTTATATAGACAAATGGGAATTTTTTCTCCCAGCTCTGAACTAATATAAGGTTTTTATTACTGAAACGGACTCAGACGTTTTAGACTGTACATAGATTATAGATCAGACTATATGTAGATAGGCTATCAACTGTATATAGATTACTAGAAGCACAAAAATGATATTGATGCTTATAATATTGGTATCTATTGAATTTAAGATAGAATGGTATTCAAAAGAAAAATGAAATTATAAGGTGGTTTGTTTTTATTTTTATTTCTTTCAAAACTGCCACAGGAATATTAGAACTTGATAAGAACATGTACTTAAGTAATTTTCTTCTTTTAAATTTAAAATCAATATATGTGTAGTGTTATGCTAAGTAAACATGATTAGATAATAAAAATATTTTACAGTTCATTTTTATTTAAAGCATGGTTATCTCTTTAGACTAATCACTCTGAGTGTGTGCATTTAACAGCAGACATTTTCCCATATCTTTCCCATATCTTTCACATAACAAGAATTATTTTTCTTGTACTATTTTCTTGTACTATTCCCTGTATCATTCCTGAGAAAAAGAGAGCTGGATTGGCCTAGTGTTGTCACCTCCAACAGCACAGCCAATTTAGTGGTAATGAGAATAGCAGCTGCTGGGAGTAGCAGGATGCAGGAGGTAATAGATTGTCTCTCTGCCTGTGTCTGGGGAGTAGAAACAGCAATGACCATCTTGCTTCTACTCCTGGAGGGGTATCATCTGGTGTCCTCTCCAGCCATGGTCTCTAGCCACTAAAAGGCTACAGCAAGATGAGCTGGAAGAAAGCAAGCTGCTTCTTTTGTGCATCCTAAAACAGAAAACTGCCCTAGAGTGTTGGCTGGACTGTGGGCTCAGAAGAGAGTGGCTCCACGGCTATACTAGAAAAATGGGAGAGGGAGGAAACACGTCGGCTTTCACAGCCCTTCTCAGCTACTTGCCTATCTGGAACTCAGTATCGTTGTGCAAGCTTACTCTCCCTTTGCCTCCCACTAGAACCCTGCTACACTCACCCGATGTGATGGCTAGGCCGTATTTGTCTGGCACTAATTCATATCACACAGTAACTTTAAGTTGCTCATTAAACAGAATGCAAGCTATGAATGGAGAGAAGTATGTGTATATACACACATAAAAATTCATCTATATATAAATAACAATGTATGTAGAAGCAGTTTGATAAATATTGCCAGATTTTCAAGTGGTTAGGAAGATATTCTGGAAAGAGTGCACCTGGAAATCAGTTCTAACTCTTTTAAAAGTATACCTACTGTTGCCAGGCAAGATTTGCTTGTTTTAAAACATAATTGTTTTGGACCTAAATTACCTTTATGGGATGATTTTTATAAGAAAACATACAAGCTATGTAGAGAAAAATATCTTCAGCTGTGATATCAGCTGAGCGATGTACAGAACTTAGTGAAAGTAGCAAGGCAGGTAATGTGTAGACAGGTATGTATTAAATTGTGTCTGGGGGGAAATTTACCTTTTCTTTCAAAATTAATTTTGTGTTCTCCTCTAATATATCTACATGTATTAGTGCATGGACCAAATTATTGATAGCAAGCTTTTATATTTAAAGACTAGTTCTGAGATAAACAGGCATTTGAGAAATTGAATACTTAGGAGGGAAGCTTAACCTTCACAGACTCACAAATAGCTCCACCTTTATAAACTGAACATATCTTTGGAAATGGTCAGGTGAATATATATTGCAGAATACTATTCACTGCAAATACGCAAGCAGTCCTTAACATACTAAGTTGTGATCTTAGCAGTGTAAGGAATATTATGTCCTACCTTTCCCTGCATGGTCTGGAATAGTCTCAGATTTTTGCAGGCAATCTTGATCTGAAGCTGGTCAAAATAAAAATATTAGCAAAATGTGTTGGCTGCCTTCATAGGCCTTGATGATAAAAAGTCATCTTATATCACACCATGATTAAAAATACTCCTTGGGACAAATGTATATGTCAGTGGCATGGCTTTCAGGGAGCAAGAAATCAACAAAAGTAAATAAAAGAATAATGCTGAGAAGACCAGCAGAAGGCATGACTTGTTATGCAGTTTGCTATAATTTAGAAGATTACATCAGAAAAACAATAAAATTAATTAATTATTTAGATAAATTAGTTTGATACCTAATGAACATTAGTTTTGTGTGGTATCTAATGGAGTTTTAACAATACAGTTTTCAACTTCCATATGAGAACTCCACAAATAACATAGTATTCTATCTTCAGAGTATTAGTCCTTCAGTCAACAAAGAGCCTCCACAGGTAAGCAGAAATTAATGCTTCCAGTTAAATAAAAAGTAAGAAATAATTCCTCTTTTTAGGCCCAAAGCTATTTTAATTAGAAATGAAAGAAAGATATATGGGCTTCTTTTTATTGTATTATTCTCTACCTACTTCAAGACATATTTTTGTATGGAAAGTTTTTAACTGTCTAGTGTGAACTTCATGTACTGAAACAGGGATGGACATCTGTATGGATGGACACAAGGATTTCTGTATCCAATGGATATTGCATCACCTTTATAAAGATTCTGCACATGTCCATAGGTGTCTAAGAAATTGTCCCCTGTTCCCGTTTGTGTGTGGGAACCATACTTTCACTAGGGAACTCTTCCAAATCAGGATCAGGTAATGGTGTCATGATGTTAGCCAGTAGTTGCTATGGTTGGCTATCGTGGTTATGGTAACTTTATGGTAACTTAACGGTTGTAACTTTATTCTTATGTAAACAGTCATCAAGACACATATCACAGCTTTATAAGACTATGTGGTTCCTGTGGGAATTTTAAGAATGTAAGGAAGAGGACTCAGTATTTCTTAAAGATTTTGATTTAAAAAAATAATATACACAATTTCTTTTTTTTTATTTTGCATAATTAGGAGACAGGAATTTTCCTGTCATGGCAGATGCTTTACAGAAGGGCATAACTCCTATTTTTCTCTTCATATAAGTAAATGCCACAATGTATTTGCTAAGATATGAATACTTATGCTAATGTAAAGAGTAGGCAGGTGCAGGAACAAAATATTTTAATATAGTTTATGCAGAAAACTATGTAAAACTTAAAGTATTACTTTTATAGCATTTTAAACGCTTTTAAAATTTTTGAATAACACCTGCTATAGGCAAAAAAAAAAATAAATTTGTTCTTGCCATTCTAAGAGGAACATTTTCAGTGTGAAGAGTGATTTAAGTGCCTTCTCCAGCACTAATAAAGCAATAAAATAAAAACTGTGGGAAGTTTTCTTCTCTATGGAGGTTGGGAATGAGAGCTGCAGTTCATTTGCTCTGAAAGGACAGATGCAGCCAAGCAGCAGGTGCTTTGGCTGGAAGGATGGCATGGGTAGGCTACCTGGGATCTCTCTCTCCCTTGGCACAAGAGGCTGTCAAATTGCTACCTCAGGAGACAGGAGATTGTCCAAGTATGTTATTTTTCTCCCTTCTTGCCTTGAGGCTCTGATGTTTGTGTACCCTTTCGTCATCTAGTAAACCAAATTGTGTGGATTGAGTGGATTTATTTTCTAATTTTCTTATCATTCAGCATCTGCATCGCATGCTATATGCAATGATTACCAAAGTTTCCTTCTCAGTTAATTGTTGCTCCAAGCGATTTTCATCTAAGCAAAAGATTCTATAAATTTAGGAACACTGCACCATTAGCATTTGCTGAAATTTTACTGATAATTGGGGGGTTAGTTTATCAGTGCCAAGAGCTATGCAAGCGTAGAATTCTAGCTGTGATTTACAATGTGTAATAAAACATTCCCTAACAACTGAAATGAAAGAGCACTTCTATTAGTAGCACAGTGTATGGTATGTAGCTTCTATCAAGAATGTGATTTACAGGAGCCAGTGATCTGAGGCATTTTCTTACTTGCACTAATTAGCTCAGACCACATTTTGTCTTTAAATGTAGCCTTCAGCAGTAGGAAAGGAGTATCCTCTAAGTCACTTCTGGTTATTTGTGTTTCTCCCATTGGACACTAGTAATATCTTGACACTGCTTGCCTTTTCTTCTGGTTAACTGCAATGATCCTCGGAGGAGTTCTGCTATGCTCTGGTGAGTGGGGGACAAGAGTTGACCCCTTTATACCAGCAGCTACTAACACCGTACTCCTGTGTGTTAGGCACTTGGATTCAAGTTTAGAGAGAGTGCATAACAAGTTAATTATTATTAAAAAATAGCATATTTTATCCTTTTATCAATAATAAATTCAGGGGAATTTATAGGTTTATAAATTTAGAATACAATAAATAAGTTCCAAGTGTAATAAATTTGGGAAGAAGTCTGTTTCTATTGACAATGCAAAAAATGAGAATATGAGAATGAGGAAAAAAAAAAAAAAAACATTTTAGAGACTGATTCGCTAGGGAAAACTCAGCGCACTACAGAACTGGGCTATTTTGAAGTAGCAGAAGATATATCTTATTCATCAGTTCAGTCCAATGTTTTTAGTCATGTTCTGTTTTCTCTTCTGACCTGAGAGATGACAGAAGCCCAATTAGATACTTTGGTCCTGCTTTGATATCAGGATCACTTAATGATGGCTTTTGGGGAATTTCTGTTGCAATTTCTTGCAGCCTTCAGGTCTGAGAAGCTAGTTTTTACTGGTTTGTTTTTTACTGGGTATGGTAATATTCATGTGTGATGGAATTTTAAACAATGGTTTAAGGAGAAACTAAAGAATGTTCTTTCATCATCTACTGAGAGGTTTTGTTTTATCTCAGATGAACCTAGGAAAGAAGTGGGCTGAAAACTAAGCAATTTTTAATGTTAATTATACTTACACCTCAGACTCTTTAAGTGTGGGAAAGAGAAAAACTACATATTACTGGGTTTGCTACTTTCTACATCTCAAATATGAATTAGACATGTCAAACTGTAGAATGTCAGGTTAGTACAAGTTACTAAAGAGCATATTAGGCTCTACTTAGCCTTTCTCTGAGTAAGAAACTTTACATGTAGGAGACATATATTCAAGGAAATTATTGAATTACATGCACTCTGAATAGAATTTGTGTGATTATAACTCACTAATGTAACCCTGAGCAGTACAGATTATCCTGTGTAGAGGGAGGACACTGTGCTGCTACCTTCCAGGTAAGAGTTTACGGCCTTGTATTATGCTGTATTTTACTTGCTTTTCTCAATTAAAATGTGAAGCTTCCACTCAGTTGCATAGGTGTTGCTTCTTTGAGACTTCCAGATAAAAACACCAACTTTAAAATGAAATAATGGCTTTCACTGAGATATAAAAAACATCCAGCCTATGTCCACTACTGCTAATGTTCCTAAACAAAATTTGCAATTATAGTTATTCTATAATGCTAAAACTTTTCACAATGAAGAAAAAAAAAAAAAAAGGCAAACAAAATGAAATCATAATTTCAGCCATCTCATGTTTCTACTTTGTACTTGATCTTTTAGTGCCCTCCTGCCTTGAGTTCATAACATTTCTCTTTAATGATCTTATTTATATAATCCCCATTCTGGCAATTTGAAAACAGGTTTTAGCGATAAATTCTTTTAAAGAGTATGTGTTCAAATAAATATGTAACCAGATGTTACTGGTATGCCTCCTTAGGTAGCAGGTTTTGTTTTACTTCAGCCAACGGGTATACTATATTTCCTGTCTCATATGTACACAATTCTATCAACTGTTCATATTTTACAGATATCCCTTTAACTTCTTCCAGTTCTAAATTTCTTGTATCCTTATGCATGTAAATATTTCAATCCAAATGAAATTACTATTAATATATAGAAATACTACTAATATAACTATTATTGTAACTAGAAATATATATATATATTACTATTTGTTCAGCTTACTTAAACTGAAATTGTTCTAAGAAAGAAGTCCAGCCACAAGCATGTTATCTGTACGAGCACTCATACAATTTGAATTCCTTTCTTCCTGTTCTGTTCTGCAGCCATATAGAGGGTAGTGGTCAATGCAGGTCCTTTTCTACACAGCAGTTATAGCTAAGAACAAGACGTATCTCTGTTGACTGGTGGTCTTGCTGGCCTTTCCTCTGTTTCTTACACTGAAGATGTCAAGTTTGTGAATGTTGATGTGACTTTACAGGCATCTGGTAACCATTTGGGCATGAAGAAAAGTGCACCTAGTGTGTACCATGGACAGATTAGAATCAGATACATTTAAGTGTTTTCCCAAAAACATTTAAATGAGCGTGGGAGAGGTGAAAACTTTCTTCAGCCTGGGAAAGGGTAATGCAATCTGCAATATTTAACCGAAATCTCATTAAAGAAAATTCAGTAAAAGGTAAACTTCTAAATTCATTTCAAATTATGAAGAAAAGTGAAGAACCTTGTCAGGTAATTCCCTTACTGAAACATAGGCACTTGCTGATAACCACAGGGATTTTTGTCCAGATGTTAGACAGTACCCTGGAGTAGATCAAGATTTGGATCACTTTCTCTTCCTGGGTTTTATGGTCGTAGAAACAGCTTGAATGTGTTTTGTAAAAGTGCAATAGCACCTGAAAAGCTGTATCAATCACCATTTACAAGTTCTAAAAATATCCCTGTTGTCAATTTATCATAAAACATCATACCATCATTGTAATGTGAGATGTCTTCTATGCTGGTTTACATGAAACTTTTCTTGTCCTTTCTGGAGTCGTTTATTGATACTACATAGAGGCAGCTACCCTAAACATTCCAATACTACTTTCAGAGACTGACGACAATTATAATAGTATTTCTTTTCAGTCATACAGTGAGTGCAGAACACAGGATATTGATAAAGATCTATTAAAAATAAAATGCAATTTGAATATAAACTGGAAGATATCTTCTGGTATAGGAAAACATTTTATTTTATTTTATTTTATTAAATTTTGCCTTACTGAATCTTAAAATCTAATAAAATCATACACTGTGACAAAAGACAAAACACTATATTTGTTTTTGTTTTTAAATAGAATTTCAGCTATCTATTCTAGTTGATGGAATAAATTTGCAGTTGGTGGCTTGCATATTACTTTACAAGAAAAGAAAGAACAGGAAAATCACAATTCATTCAAATATCTCCCCTATTTTTAAAACAGCTTACCATATAACCTCTTCTTCATGTGGCATTTAAAATTCTGTAATTATGTAGTATGTCTGTGACTGGAAGGGAATGAGAAGTGTCAAAGCAAAATGTGGTGTGAGTGACATAATATATGAATGGTACGTGAAAAGTTGTCTTTTTCCATGTTTTCATTTTTAGGTTGTATTTAAGTTTGTTTTTCTCTTGCCATTTTTGCAGAAATTAGTGGGATTGTCTTGCCTGGATTTTGTTTAAACAAGGATTTATTACTGAACAACAACAACAACAAAAGACTGATTTAGGAATAATTAGGGAGAAGAAAAGATATAATCAGCCTGCTGGAGTTTGAAAATAACTCAGAGATGAACCTGAATTATAATTTTGAAGAAAGTTTTATTATTTTGCTTAGACTATTTTGGTGCTTCCTGGAGGGTAGGTGCAACTTGAATTATGTCTCTGAAAAGGAAACAGCTGTGGCTTTTTTTTTGTTTGGTTGGTTGTTTTCATGGATGCCAGACTGAACATTTGGGCATCCTTATTACCCTATTGCTAAAAATGCTGAGGAATAACTGAGGGAATAATTGAGAAAGGCTTATTGAAATAATGTTTTTAACTATTGTTTTTAGTGCAGTAGGACTCAAATGTTTCATTCAAATTTCCCTGATTTCCTCAAAAAATAAGAGGAGAGAGGAAATAGTCTCTCTTACATCCTTTTAGCACATACTGCTTTCCTGTAAAGATCTCATCTTCCTCTGAAAATCTTACAGTGATCTATACTGAATTTTTTAAAAAATGGTAAAAAATGCTTCTATTTAGGTCTAATTCGACTCTTAAAGAAATTCCAAAAAAAAAAAAAAAATCTTTTTAGAGTTTGTTCTTCCAAATACAGGAATATCAGAGGCACGTGGATATCTATTGCATTATGCTATATATAAAGTGAAAAATCTGGTTATATAGTTGTAATTTTAAGTTTTCTCTTCTATGTATGCATAACTTGCAGAACAACCTTGCATAATTATTTCATGAAGTTAAATAGAGAGCAATTCACGGGACCAGGAAGTCTAGAATTTTCTGTGGCATATTCTGTTTTTGTTGTCTAAGTTAGCTTTAACACACATTCACTGAAAAAGGTAACATTTGGTCTAGAATTGTAATAGATTAGTTATGAAAGATAGAAAATTTTGGCTTAACTTCCTATTTCTAGACCTCAAAGGAAAAAAAATATTTTATTTTTTTTTAAAAAAAAGCTTTGATAAGAGTGATCAATCATGCATGTCTTCATTAGATATTGGAAACTAAGAATTGAATAAGTTCATATTTTTCACAATGACTTTTATTTCAATCTTAAAAGTAATGCATTCCCATAATGAAGACATCTGCTCAACTGCATTATTTTCCAAAATGTGGAATTTATCAGAATTCTTAAGTTCATAACATGTGGTAAAGGTACAATGTATGATATATGAATCATGATATGATCCTGAAGTTTGTGGAAGGTTACCTAAAGATAAAGGTTAGAGAAAAGAGATAGAAATAAGCAACAAATTGTGGTCCTGAGCTTATTTAACAGCATGAAGACTTAAACCATACTACTGAGTAATCATTTCAGTACTGTTGGGGAAAAGAAATGTTGTTACTAAAGATTAAATATGAATAAACATAGCATCATAAATTGTTATATTTAAACATTTATATTTATTTTTATCCAGATTTGCAACTCAGAGAAAAGTTAACTGGATACTTCCTCTTTAAATAATGCAGCTGAAAATACCAAACCCAAATCCCCCAGCATTAGTGAAAATGCTAGGGAGAGTCTGCCAAAAGGGGGACCTTTGCTGAATACACACTGTTCAGATCACAGCATGGCCTGTTATTTATACTGGTTAAGTGGCGCGGCTGTTTGCTTCAAAATGCAAGCTCTTTAATGTATTATGGTTTTGAATGTGAAATAGCAACTGTTAGTATAGTCCTGCAGTGATACCTCTAATCAACCTACTAAAAGATCACTACAGAAATATACTGTTCATTAAATATGAAATATGACTGAGGACACGCAAGAATAGTGGATGTTGATCTGCCTTACACACAATATATATATTTTTAATGTAGTCTGTTTTAAAGGAACAAGGCACAAGAGTACTTCTGCTCTTGGCTGCCTTATTTCTGATCCAGAACAGTTACTTTGAAAAATGTTTGTCAATTTTAAAATCATGAAAACATGAAAGTTAGCTTTGGCAAAAGAAGTTGAAGCAGTGGAAGATTCTACTGCTTAAAAATAAATAAATAACCAGGTCATGGTACCCACGTCTTTTTATTTTAAGCAAATTCATCCTTAGCAGAAAGATGGTGATATTTGTCAGAGGTAAGAAAAAAGATATTTCACTCATGAAAAAGAAATACAGGAACTCTGCTAGCTTCTGCTGAAATAACATAAAATATCTAGTTCTTACTGGATTCACCCTTGATATCAAGAAATAAAAATGAGGAAAATATCAACCTTTTGCCTTAAATTTGCATCTATTTTATCAATAGTCCACTTCTGGTTCAGAACCTCAATATCGTGTATTCTTTGTCCGTGAACATTACATCTAAAAAAATGAAGGAAATACAAAACAAAGTTGAAAAGCAATTTATGCATTAAAAAGAAAAGAAGAAGAAGAAAAGATAAGAAAAGTTCAAATGCTTAAATATAAATAGTGTAAGAAATAGACTGACTACAGGTACTTTATTTAAGCAGTAAACTATAAACTAAACTCTCAGTAAGTGCAGTAGGCTCATTTAACTAGCAGTAAATTCTAGGTAGTTCTCAAAACAAACTCTGTTCCAAGCAATATTTTAATCTACTTCAAGTTTTTATCCTTTTGACCATAGATTACCATCTTATGAGAGTTTACAGTCTGCTTGTACAAAAATGAAGCTGAGAAAAACCCTGTTTTTCCTGAACTATGGATTGACTTCTCAGCTCGACCTTATAACTGCTGTGTCATCCTGAAGGTCCCTGATGACCTGATCTCTGGACAGACCCTGTCTGCTTTCTCCCTGTCCAGCCCTACTCATTGTAGCATGAAATCTGGGCAGTGAGGTCCCAGCCTTGCCAGTTGGGATACTGCTCTTAGTCCTACGGAGATGCCAGCCCTCACTGCTCCCTGGCAGTCTGTAACTGAGAGTGAAATCCTCTCAGAACTTGAAAGCTGCATGTAATTGTCACTATTGTCCTTGCTACATGCACAGGAGAGATCCTTGTCATAAGACAGAAGTCTAAAATTCGAACAGCTGACTTGACCGTTGGCCAAGTTAAAGTGCCTTAGAATCAGTAGGAATTTTGAGCTTCCCTTGATGAACATTTGTGTATGAATTAAAGAAACGCTTGACCATATGAAAGGTAGGCAGAGCTTGAGTGGTATCCATCCTCCTTGTTAAAAGCAGTGTGGGTCATGCTTTCTTTGGTAAAAACTATTGGCAGCACAGAACAGATTTAAAGCTGGGGAATGGGAAAGGTTAAGTGTTTTCAGGTACGAGATGAGACAAATACTGATTAAGTAACAGGATGGAAATATGTATCTAATTTCTGAAATTTAGAAGTGGGAGAGCTGGGGCTTTAGAAATATTTCTTTTCATTCTTTTCTCTAGACTTTTTTGGTGCATGGAGATTTCTTTGCAAAACAAATTCAGAAGAATATAGTTTTCCATTTTAGTGGCAGTGAGCCCAGGTTTTATTTGTAGTAATGTCACTATTGAATAGTATTTTAATGAGAGCACAGAAGGACAACTTATATTCAGTCTCCACCTAATTTATGTGTTGATATAATAGCATGTGACTGCATGTAGTAATGTTCATTGCACTGAAAAAAAAAGAGGGAGGGTGGTGGTTCATTGTCACTGTTTTCCATAAAACAGTGTCAAAGAGAGCAGAAGAAATCAAGTAAGACCTAATAGCTGAAATTAAACAAACTAATTAAATACCCAAACATACAGAAGTAACTTTTTAGTAGTTATTTTTATTCTTATTTCAGAGGTAAAACTAGTCAGCTGGATTGTCTAATGTGCCCTCATAAAGAAAAATGCTCAAAGGAACTTGAGGCATAGTAACATCAGTAGGAATAGAGTTCCAGTGCCTAGTTGTAAGCAAATCCTTCAATATTCTCTTCAGTTTCCTGAACTGGGTTATTATTATAGCTAAAGCACATATTCCAATTCTCCTCAAGTGTTTCAGTGTTTAGCATTTTTATCTAAATTGTAACTAATCCTTCAGTTAAAAATATTTTTATGAAGGAAGAGTTAAATGTCATTTGGAAGTATCTAAGTCATAGATTAGTTGAATTGATGAACATACTTCATTAAAAATAAATCTTGCTGACTGATATTACTGCAATTTTGGTTATTGCATGTCTTTACTTCCTTGATTCCTCATCTGACTAGACTACAGAGTATTAATATTCTATTGAAATTGATTTTCTCTATTTAAAAAGATAATAAAATACTTAATAGTGCATGCTTCATAGATAACTGCACTTGAAAGCCTTTGTTTTTCAGTAATTTAAATTAATCTATAAAATATATTGTAATAATAGATAATATTTTTGTCTGATTACCTATATACACATTTAAACTTATGAGTGAGTCAGTTCTGGAACTATGAAACATTTACCCCTCTTAATATCAGCGGTTTCCTTTTCAAACAGAAATGGTCAGGTGGACTACAGAACTACTATGGACTATTTTCAGGTAGTGCTGGCGTTACGAATGCGGGAACTTGACCTCAAAATAAAAACTAAATTTCCTTTCTTCTGGTTGGTTGTATTTTAATTTATCTTGCAGTATTTAATGGAAAAGCAGGGCCATTCAGAGCTATGGAATCAAAGCTTTGTGCTTTTCCTAACATCATTAGGTTGCACAGTCTTACATTTTTTAACAGGCAACTTTATGACCCTTGATTACCACTAAGTCCCTGATTCATTCAGAGCATTAAGTATAAAACTAGATATTTCTCTCTGCTCAAACTGGCCAGTTTTTCTAAAAATCTTTATCTGCTCCAAGGTATTCTCTGCAGCTTCCTTACATTCATGTATCTTTAAAGGGTACCTGTAATTCATACACACATACATGGCATTGACATATTTGGTGTGGTTGTGTTATTCTACCCATTACCTCTTCGTCTAGTCTGTGCCACCTACATAGGTTATAAGGTCCCTGTGTGACAGAAGGCGTTTATGATACTGCTTGTACAATGTTTAGCAAAATAGGGTATAATCAGGCACAGTCAAAATAAACATGCTAGTACTGAAATCATCCTTAACAGATATTAAGTGGTGCAAAAGAGTTTGTCTGCCTTACCTCCTATGCATGTTAAATGACTATTTAGACAAAGCAAAAGGGAATGTTTAGGTGATGACTCTTGATGTGTTCATTAGCTGTGCCATTTTCCAAATGAAGCACAACTTTTTTTTTTTTTTTTTTTTTTTAGATTTCTTCCACATCTGTTTTTTCCTATGTAATCTTTCTATAGAATATCCATGTCTAACTGAAATATGGATTTCTCGTCTTGAAGCTATGCAAACTGCAATGTATGCACCTGTAGCTACAGCTTATTTTATTTGCAACTGCCTGATGAGTTTTGTGCTGAACAAGTGAGTTGTGTAACATGCAACCATTTTCCACTATCAGTTACTGCATGCGGAAGAATAAAAGAAAAATGAATGCCTATTTGAAAAATAAAATAAAATATACTGGAACCATTTTAATCCTAATTGCTTCCTAGCAGCACTAGCACATCTATAATGTTAGATCTAATGCAATTGGTTACAACAACAATGAAATAAGTAATTATAATCATAAGGCTGACAGTAATTTTGAGGTTATTTTCTGTAAGTTTATCAATAAGAAGTTCACATCACATAAACCACACTGAATTTATTTCTGTAATATATCTTAACTTCAAGTGTAGCAGTAGTTAATTGCTAATCCATATTCATTGAACAGAACAAATGAGGACAGCCAAAGTAGATACTTCATGTACCATCAGATCAAATATGTGAACTTCTGAGCTCAGTTGTTCATCCAGATCTCTTACATTTGTCTATCTTCTGTCCCCATGACTTAAGAAAGTATTTAGAGATTATCACAGAATTAAACTGGCTACAGTTGGTGTTTTTATTGATGATGTCTGCTATTTGCATAGGCATTAATTAGATATTTTGAGTTGTATATATATTCTTGATTGTAGTTATTGTTCATCATCAGAATGTGCTTACATTTTAAAAGGTTGATTGTATTTTAGTAATTACTTTTCCGGAGCACCCTTTTGAATCTATATCTCTTTCATCTGTAACATATTAAACTTCCAATTGAAGGTCCCTGGTTGTCGCTCTTGGCATAACATACATTTATTTTTAAGGTTCACGTTTGAGCACAGCATGCTAAGTTTATCATACAGCTTTTAGGGCTTAATCAAAATCCCATTGAGGTTGACATTAAAAATAAATAAATATAATTTAAAAGTCTCTCTTTGACAGTCAGCTTTGGATAATATTCCTGGTCTTCTCCCTTATGTGAATTACTCACAGATTGATCCCAGCTGGGTACAGTTCTACGCAGTATTTGCCAAGTAGTTTATGTATTTCAGCAAATAGGTTCTTCACCAAGTATAGGGATACATCACTTTCTGAATCATTTTCCAAATTCTTTTCTGTTCCCTGTTACTGCTGCTTGATTTGTAACTGAAAGAAAGAATTATTTTAGTTTTCTACTGGGTAATGATTTGAACTTCTTTAACAGATGAGGAACAAGAAATTGAAAATAGTAAACCATAAGCAAGTAATGAATATTCTTATCCCTGTAAAGTTATTTTGCCTTTAAATAAAACAAGTGTTTGTATGAAGAACTGCATTCTACACAGTAAAAGTTGTATGACATGAATGTGTGGATTCTAATACTGATAGTGTTTGTGATCCATATGTTATTCAGCTTCCATTTTATCAGTACTTGTTTCCATTAGTATAAATTGAATTAAATGGAATACTGTTAATGGAATTAAATCCATTAAATATATGTGAAAGTATTCCATTCAAAAATATTAGTATATTACATAAATTAGTATTTACCAGTAAAATTCAAGATTTAATTCCCAAAAATCTAATAGGAAAAGAAACTTATTTGGACAAAAAGATCTGGCCATAATAAATGAGCTTCTCTTCATAAGAAAGAAATCTGAATGTTTTGACTGGGAGATAAGCAGAAGCTTTAGTGATGAGATGCTTTAAAGAAAACAGTTCTTTCCCTTCTGAGTTTTAAAAAAAAAACAAAACAAAAAACAAAAACAAAAAAAAAAAAACAATCAAAAAAAAACAAAACAAAACATTTTTTTAGTGGAAATGTTTCTCAAATGGTCCTTCCTCTGATTCTCTATCATGCACTAAGTTTGAAAGTTTTCTTTCTTTCTATGACATAAAGTATCTCATTTTTAATGATCACAGTATATTTGTATAGTCTGGTTAAGGATTGATATTTACTACCTCATGCTGTCATCACAAGGGAAATTGCCATGTCCAAACTTTAATTTAGACCTTATTTGGTATGCAGTATAATTCTATAAATATGTTACTACATGCCTAAATTGCAATTTTGTTTATGAATTGCATGAAATATCTTTCCTGAGCTGGATATAAAGCAAATCCAGAAATTAAAAATAACCACACTTACATTTTATTATGCAGTTGGACAAATGCAATAGGAAATAAAATTTCATAATATCTTCTTCATGTGACAAGATACCCACGTATCAAGTGTCAACAGGCTTGATAGCAGTGATCTTTGTGGGCAGAGAGCAACTGGCCAGGTCCTACTGAAGAAGAAGCCCTACAGAATGTGATTTTGTTCTTGAGAAACAGAAACAAGTCTTGGAGAAATAAGAAGTCTCACAGACATTTTGCCAAATACTTATTTTAAGAGGACATTTTAGGACCATTTCATAGAAGGCTTTAGAGAATAATTAAATACGATATTGCTTTGATGCATTGAATCAGAATTGTATAAGTATCTGTTTTTTTTTGAGAACAGCTTTAGCAAACAGGAAAAATCTACGCTTCACGTCTATTTGTAGTACAATATATATTGCATGGAGTACACGTCTTAGTGCTTACTCTTTAAATGCAGCAAAAACTTATACCTTTTAATACTAAGTCATCCTGTATCTTCATTTGAAAATCTGGTTCTGAGTAAATTTTTCTATAAGTCACTTAAATTACAACCAGGGTAGCTACATTCCTTTTTTTTCTATTTCTAGTCATACATGCATTTTAATGATTCATTAGCTGTAGTTGGTTGGTTAGTTTTCTCATGTTTCAAGATTCAATGGATATCTAAACATATGCTATAATTCAGCCGATAAGAATACCACAGAACAAACCACAGTAATCAAACTATGTGATTAAAATGGCTCCCTTGTCCTGAGTTGGCATAACTTGAATTTAGCTAATGGGGAGACTTTATATCCATCTTTCATTGAAACAGTGAAGTTATTGATCACATTGTGCACTTAGTCTCAAAACTATGTACATAAATACTCCGTGAACATAAAATCCACATTGCCTAGGGATGGGAGTGTTGATAGGGTAGACGAAAATCATAGAATCATTTCAATTGGAAAAGATCTTCAATACCATCAAGTCCCGCTATAATAAATAACACATCATTTGCCCAATATTTTCTTTTTCAAAGAGGTGTTCAGCATCATAATGACAAAGTAAGGACACTGTATAACAAGTTTCAAATTCTGTTTAATGTAGTTTCCTTCTTTGGGTATGATTACCCTGCCAAGTTTATAATGAATGATACTTCTCATACTAACAAAATTTCAAATATATTTTACTGTCTTATGACTTAAGCAATCAGCAGTTTTCTGAAAACAGACAACATGATACAGAGAAAAACCCTGTTTCATAGACCTCAGTATCTTTTTTATTAGGCTTCCAGACTGTTCTGTAGCAAATTTTTTGCTAACTTCAAAATTATAATATAGACTTTCTGGAATTGCAGTGAATTTTGACTTGACTGTGTTCATTGTTGAGTTGAAAGATAAAAACACATGCTTTATGATTGGAAAACACTGGGAAATATATTGATCAATAAGTGAAGTAATTTTAGGGGCAGGAGACTGATGATATGCAATATTCATAATAAGATGTATCTCGTTTTCACTTCTCTTCTTGTTTGGAAAGGACATTGAATTTACACTTCACTGTAGTGTGTGAAATGACTGATAAACTAAGTTATTCATTCAACTATTCCATGTTTTTAGTGACTATCCATACTGTTTTGAGATACTGAGCATATAAACAAAGAAAATGGAAATGAAAAATTAAATTACAGAACACTAAAGATGCCAATATAAGACAGTTTGCTGTTAACTTTCTCTGAATATATTAAGCATTTATTGCCTTATCTGATTTCATGTGCTCTGCTTTATCTATGAATTTTACCACAGGAAACAATATAACATAAATACTTCTTAATGAAAATGATAGTGAGAATAGGATGCATTACAAAACTTATTGTTATAATCAGATTGTATATTTTCATAATACTACTATGCAGTGTGACTATAAATGACAAAATACAATATTTTTGGTCTGCGAAGTCTGACACTTATCTTCGGGTGGTGTTAGAGAAAATACTCTTATTAGATTCTCTTTTAGTACATATATTAAAACCAATAATAGATTCCCTTGAAAATTATCCTGCTTTTCTTATATTTCTCTGGGACACTTACTACACTGCATTTTACACAAAATAAGAAAAAACTTTGACCTTTCCAATTTCTAACCCTTACATGTCCTCTTTGTTCTTTTCTTCTCATATTGTTATGTAACGTGTGGTTTCAGTTTAGCTAAGTGATATGCCTTGATGGCAGGCTCTGCCCTTGTGAAATTCTAGTAGCTTTGCTTTCGGAATCTAGCCCGTGTTATATGCTCCAGGGAACAGTGAAAACCACCATGGCTGTGCTTTTATAACACCTTTCATGATGTGATAATATTAGTATTATCATGATAAAGGTCCATGTGTTTGGCCTTGCTCTTTTGTGCATTCATCTGTGCCAAAATTACATTATTTTTTTTCTTTCCCAGTAGCCTTCTGTTTGTTTCTAATGATGTGTGTTCTCTCAAACTAAAGATAAAAATTGATTACTGGGCATATCAGACTTTGTTTATACATACCGAAACAGAATATATTCTCTGCTCCTGTCTTTCTCTGAAGACACTTTCATAATGGCATTAAACCCAGCACACACAACAAAGTGTGTGACCTGCATGTAAATTATCCAATATGAATTAAGAATACAATCAACACTTTGGTGGCTTTGCAAATTAAAAAGTGTAAACTGTCTCAGACCTTGGCAAAACATTTGTAATAAATTGGGCCCTTGACTTTACTCCAAGACATTTCTACATTAAGTGGTTGCATTTTTATTTATAGCTACTTGGTGGAGCACAGTTAGATGATGAGCTGAAATTCTGCTAAGGAAAAAAGGGTTTAATAGGTAACTAAATATTTACAATGAGCTTTGAAAACAAGTGTTTACGTGATTAATTTTGTGGGTAGGAATGAGTACTTCAGTATTTTTTTGGCCTGAATTGGCATCTCTGTTGAATACAATTAAAAACTGAGAAAATTGTATATAATTGGTGTGAATGAATTATGCTTTATGAATTAAGAATTCCTGCTTGAAAAGAAAGTTTTTGTATCAGGTATTCATGTTGAGCAAAATGAGTTTTCACGATTTTTTAATTTTGCCAAGAAACACATGAATTTAATATAACCCCAAAACATCTCTTCTAAAACCAGTATTACTTTCCTTTTTCTGTGGGCCAACTGAACAAGCATACCTCTTTAATGGTAACTGCAGTAGCTCTGTTACCTTCTGCAACATCTCTGAGAAAAGTGCTAATACTTATAGCAGAGTAAAAGGTGCTTAGTATTCAAAGGTAGTGAGAAAATCAACACCAGTCAGAAAACAGGATGTCAGGATCTAATGGCAGATCCTGGAACTATGCTACTCAGATGGATTTTTGCTGATCTCATGCTACTCCTGCCCAGTAAATAAAGCACAGGATATATAAACAAGGTTTTTTCAGTAGGTATTATACTACACTAGCATAGTACATTTTTCTGAAGGTATTGTCTGCTGTTTTCTTTCCCACATGTCTATTTGTCTTACAGTACCTGGGACTTAACAATTGATTCCTTGTCTTATATGGAAATCTAAGTACATTTGAAATGTTGGTACACTTGACAACATGAAATTGAGAACACAGCTGGGACACTTCAAATTATGCTTACTAAAATATGGAAAATATTTCCTTACGCTTGGAGCTACAATGACTAATAAAATAACAGATTTCTGTAATATATTTGGATAGATTAGAAACAAATGTCGTTGTGATTCTCCACGAAAAATAATTTGCCAATGCTCATTCTAGGTATGTAAAACATTGTATCCTAATAGCTGTATTAGATCAAGATTTGAAATTAAGCACCTATATTGCATAAAGAATTTTTGTGGCATAGCTATAAAACTGATTTTTCTTCCACTGAAAACAATAACAAATATGGATCTCTTGTATAATGTCATGGATTAGAGGGGTTCTTAATGTATATTCAGACCAAGATCTCATATACCGTAGACATCAAGCAGTAAGTTCCTATTTAGACTTGGTTCAAATGGAGGAATGCTAAAAGACTAAATGCTATTGCATACCTTGTAAGCAGCTAATAGAATGATGTACCTAAATGTGCCCATGCACATACATCTTGACCTGTGTTCTTTTTGAAATTGTTTTAATGTTTTTGGAAAATTCAATTCTTCTCAGAAATAAAAGACAAAAAAAATGAGTCTAAGCATAACTAGGTGAAAAAGCATCTGCTACAGCAGCAAAGACTAATTCAAAATAATGTATTTACTTACCAAAATGAATATTCAATGTACAGGGTTGGAAGAAAGTGCATAAAATGTGATCAGTAAAATGCACAGGTTTTGAACAATACCTTCTTAGACTTTTAAGGGGAAAATATATACACTAGACAATGCTATAAGGTTGTTCTGAATGTCCTTTCTGTGATGAAAGAACTTTTGCTCATGTTCTTGAGTTGTCCAGCTTTTTGTTAGCTACTGCAAGACAGAGTCTCTGTCTTTTGTATTGGATATTAGCATGAAATTCTTTGACATACAGCTTTCTTTTCACTGAAGAATTTCAAATACTTTTAATCGACTGTTCTCTAAACAGAAGTCTCACTTAATTACAGCTTTTGAATTCTGCACAACCTTGTTTCACCCTTTCTAAATATTTGATGTAGTTTTTATTAAAAAAAAAAAACAAAAAAAAAAACTCAAAATGTTCTTAATGGGACACTAAAATCTGAGCAGAAATATATTTTCCTTTTATATTTATTTACTTTTTTATTTTTGTAAATATTTTAAATTGTCATCTTTTGTATGCTATGATATTTTTACTGCAACTAAGCCATATGTCAAGAGTCTTGGGATGTGTTTCTACCAGTATAATGTAAAGTAGGACTTGAAGGAACTTTGTTACATAATTTAGTATTTTGTCTATCCTTAGCACACGATCTGCAATTCTCACACCATTCCTGACAGCTGTTTGCATAGTCTGGACCTACAGATGCTTATCTCCTTAAGCTTTCCTAGTACTTAATTGTCAGAACTACTAGAATACAGAACTACTAGATATTAGAAAGTTTGTTCGTGTTTAACAGAGCTTTCACAGAATTGCAGAATGATTAATGTTGGAAGGGACCTCTGGAGGCCATCTGGTCCAACCTCCCTGCTCAAGCAGGGACAACTAGAGAAGGTTACCCAGGACCACATCTCAGAAACTTTTAAAGATATCCAAGGAGGGAGACTCCACAAGCTCTTCAGGCAACCTATTCCAATGCTTCCTTGCTGCAATTTCACATTTTTCCATTCTTTCTCTCATAGGTGATGAAGGAGCAAATACCCTCTTCCTGCAGAAGCATTTTGTGTTCATGAACACTGTTGTCAGTCTTCTCTTTTTATGCTAAACATTTCATCCCTTCCAGGGTGTCTGTGTTTTGTATATCTTAAACCACTTGTTGCTATCTTCTGGGGTTCTCTCTACATCGTTGGTCCCTTTCATACAGCCAAAACTACAGTTAGAACCTACAGTAGTTGCAACACTGTGTAAAATGGAAGGATTACTTCAATTTCTGCCATATGATTGCAATCAATGCTTTATAAATACTTAAGTCTGCTTCTTGTTTCATATCCCCAGAATTTTTACTTCTTCATTTCCTTACCCTGTACTCTTTCCTGGGCAGTTTGAGCTAAGCTTTCTCTACTTCTCCAAGCTGACTGCTCCGTTCACCTCCCGCAGAACCAGTAGCCCAAGCCCACCCTCCCCTTACCGCTTTGCCTGACCTCCATTTTCTGCAGTCAGCAGATTTTCTTTATCCTTGCATGTTGTTTCTCTGGGGTCACTGATTAAATAAATCAAACAAAAGTGGTCTGGTATTGATCTTTATAGCATGCTGTTAGTATTTTCCTCTGCTCTGAACTGAGTTCTTTTAGAAGCACTTGTCTTTAATAACCAAGCTAGTCCATTATCCACTCAAGCAGCTCAGCAGCGCTAATATTATAATCATTCCCCTTACACACGACATTGTATCAGATTACTCAGATCAAGTGAAACATGTCTATGACTTTCTCTCACATAGTGCTTTTGTCCTTGGTGTGTGACCCAGAAAAGTCCTTCCACAAATGCATCCTTGAAGCCATTGCTCTGTGGTTCCTGTATGGATTTGTTTTTAAATTCAATGTAAGATAAATAAGCATTGGTTACTTTTACTTTGCATTGATTAGGGTTTTCTTTCTTCTGTTTCTTGCAAGTGATATTTTGCTTGATGTAGAGAAAGAAAAAATACAAGGATTGCTTACTTTAGAAAAATCAGAATACCAGCACAGGAGCAACAGTTTAACTATGAATCTTGTTTTTAGTATAGTGGCTTAGTGGCAGCAGGTAGGAAAGAATAGCTATTGATGTGGAATTGAGATTTGTGCTGTAAAGCTAAAACACACCTTTTGGGGGCGTGAATAGTCGGCCAGTAGGAAAGAGAATAGAAAATCAGTATAAATTCTTGTGACAGTAGTAGACTTGGTTTTAGTCTTCACAATAAAAACGTTAGCCTATTATAATTATGTATATATAACCACAAAGAAGCCTATTAATTCAGGTGAAAAAGCTGTTGCCTACAATCTAATGAACTGCCCACCCAAATAAATTGCTTGATCAGTCCAAAAGCAAAATTAAGCCTGGCATCTCCAAAATAAATGCATACTACTACTAAAAACAGGAGATTAAACAAAATGTTCTTCAGCTAGTACAGTTTTAATATATCCACAGGTGTGGATAATGATGCAGAGGAAAAATTGCTTCTGAATTTAATTTAATGTAATCTAAATTTTTAGGTGTTACTAATGACTAAATTAATGATATGCCAATCTGAGATTTCTTAAAGACCGATTTTTAAGCAAGTTGAATACTTGTCCTTACTTTTGGAAATCAAATCCTTTCAAAATAACACAAGTTAGAAAATAGAAAACTGACCACTGCTACTGTCTAGTCACCCGCTTAGCTTCTAGTAGGCTTACTGGGAAATTCGCACAGGTGGAGAAAAGATCTGACTTCAAATGTGTTGTAGTCAACACATGTGTAGTCAACAAATGTGTAAAATACCCCCACTGAAAATAATATTGTGGTGATACCTTTTAATGTGTTTTCCCATTATTGTTATATAGCTCTACAGTGACATGAACTATTTGGGAAACAAAATGTATATGCTACTACATTACTGGTGGTTAACCATTAACATTGCTAACACAATTGAACAATACAAATTAGGTTTATTAAAAGATCAAAGGTAGTATAATATTAACTAGAATAATCTAATGTTTTCTATAGTCTGTCTTCTGTGTTCCTTTTTTTTTTTTTTTTTTTTTTTTTTTTTTTCTCCTACTGCAATTGGTTCTATGAAATAAAGACTTTTTCTGTGTACTTTACCAAACCAAATCATATTATGGAAAGTAGAACACGGTTAAATGAGAGTTAAAATAGTCTCAAATGAGAAATAAGTGTTTGGATATAAAAAAAAAAATCATGAAACATTGTAAAATAGGAGTGCAATTGAATTTGCAGAGAGGTAGATTCTGGGAGAATGGGGGTGGTGAGTAGGGGGGGACATGGGACTCCAGTTGGCAGCATTTTAACAAGTACAGTTCTATTGGAACCAATCAGAATATTGGAACAAACAAAGGGTTGATGGGCTGGTCTCTACTTTGTGATCTTCCATGTACTGTGGCCTAGTTTTATTCTGAAGTTCTGCTGCTGAGAGCTCCTCACTCACAATGACCACGTGGAAATGAGCTTTTTGTAGAACACTGATGAGGCCTATGCGTGGTGTGTGAGCAGTGCATTGGAAAGCTCTGGGGTTTTGACATATTGCCAAAATCAGGCTTTATAATTGAAATCACAGATGGGAAATGATGATTCTCTGTACTTTATAACTGCCAAATCTAAATGACATTTCATAGGACCAGCAAAAACACATTTGTTCAGTGACCCCCAAATTACCTTTAAACCAAAGTCCAAAGCTATGTTGGAAACATTCAGTTTTAAAAATCCTATCATGTCAAATCAAGTCCAAAAACAATGTGAAGCATTGGGTTGCTTTCATATGAGCTGCTACTAGGTCTTTGAGTCCCACTTTATCTTAATTCTTCTCAGCACATCTGATATTGTTAGGACAGGTCAGTATTGAGAAAAAAATATGTGTATTGGAGATTTTTTTTTTTTTCGGGGGGGGGGGGGAGGAGGGGGGCTAGAATCTTTCTGTTGCATTTCAGGATAGTTGGAGGAAATCCCAGGTCAGAAAGGGTGATTTGCAAGCAAGTGCAGAGATGTGTGAAAAAGCTGAAAAATGCTTTGTTCCTGCCAGGTTTAATGGTAGGACAATGGCTATGCAGCAGCAGTGTAAAAGAGAAGACTAGTGAGCAGACGGTCTATTGTGTTTCCCTTGGAAGACGTGATTCCTGCTGATGACGTGGAAAAGGGGAGGTCAGGATAGCTGCTGAAAGAAAGGTTTGAAAATCATGAGGGCAGGAATTAAGCATAACTGGAGACCATATTCATTTTCACATGGTTATTTATGAACTCAACAGAGAAGGGAAATTAAATCAATGAAGCAAACAATATGATTCGTGAGAATTTTACCTGAGAAATTCTGGGGGGCAGAAAGCATCAAAACTGAGTCAAAATACAGTCGTGTGGGAGAGAAAGGGATGAATCAGATGGCATAGTCTCAGGTGTCAAACTTCAGTGTCAATGACAAGCGATGATGGTACAGTATGAGAGGGAGGAGAAGCCTTGTATTGTTCTGGAATTCATTTCTACTCATGTTTCAAGTTGATGACAAGATGCACAAGGGCAGTGTACAATATATCCGTACAAATAACTGTAATCTTACATCTCTTTCTGCTGTTCGTGTATTAATATTTTTCTTATCAAAGCACTAGAGATATTCTTTCTCTTGAAACCAATATAAGATTTAATAAGATTGATCTCTGATTAGCAAAAAAAAAAAAAAAAAAAAAAAAAAACAACCTCATTAATCAATAGTACAGGTCTAAGCTAGCAGGTTTTGTTACAAATTACTAATTTACTAATTTACTTTTGTTAGAAATTACTGTTACTGTTTTAAAACAAACAAACAAAAACAAACAAAAACAAAAAACACACAAACTGAATGTTCCTGCTAATATAAAATCTTTTCTTGTTAGAAAGTTTCAGGAAAACAGTTGCTTTTATATTAATCAGAAGAAAATAAGATTGATTTATTCAGATAAACATATTTCTCTAAAATAACCTCCTTTGAATTTTTCTCAAACTTTTAGCTCAACCTTTGATAGCTACTGTCAATCAACATCCACCATATTGTGGCTAGCTGGCAAGCAGTTGTGCTTGCATCTGACACAGATGCTACCCACTTCTATTTGGCTTATGTGAAAGGAATACATTAGACATCTGCTACAACATTTGATTGATTTATCATGCAGTGTTAAACTGCTTTAAAAATATGCTGAAATCTTTGGTAATGTTCTAGGAAGTTAAACTTAGATCCTCATTGTTCTTACATTCCTGAATGAGTTATTGAATATAAAACAAACCGATTCAGGATAGGAATTTTTAAAAATCCTGAAAAAAAATCTGTGCTTTATTACTCATTATTAACTAACTAATGTTTAAATAGTGACTTCATGGTGTATGATGTAAATTTATGGTGAAAACTGTGAAATGTGTTGTAGGCACAGAATCATTTGGCATTTAAGGTAGTACAATAAATTATATGACTTATCTTTTTAGCTATTTAAGACAGGACTCGGGATGTTGAGTGAATGGGAATTCTTTGATAATAGTGCAAGAAGATAAGTGGTTGTTTCTTTGTATTGTAATGGAAAGAAGAGAGGAGTGAATTCTTTACACAAGCATGTATTTCTCATCTCATGATAAGCTGTGGCATAAGCCCCTTCTATTAAACATAATGCAAACTTTCTAAATCCTCACCATTGATGTATATCACTGAAATGATGCAATTTGTTTAGGTGGAAAGTGCTGAGCATTTTGACATTCTGGGTAGTAGATGGATGCCAATAGAAACGTGGCTAACTTATGTGAAGTTATCCATTTTTATAAACTTCTGATTATATAGATGTTGAAATCTTATCTAGTACCTTACCTAGTATTTATACATAGATTTTATTTTTGCTTTCAATAATTTCTGGAAAAATCTCTGTATTCAAATCTCTGTATTCAATGGTTATATATTAGCTCAGTGAAAATTGATTTTTTGTTAGGTAGAATTCACTTTAACTATTGGCCTGAAAAACAAACAAACAAACAAAAAAGCAACAACAAAAAACCTACATCATCATACATAAAGATATTTCTTAAGTCAATAACCTGAGTTTTCAGTAAGAAGTATCTGTTCACTTTGCAGTTTTGAATATTAGACATGTAGAAGTCTTAATTAGGTACAATGTTATAATTTTTATATAGTTTTTAACTGTCTATGCAAAAAATGAAATGCATTACAATATTTTATTTTCCTGACTGATGAAAAATGAAGCAAATAAAAGAACCATTTCTTTTAAGGCTCAGTTAAAATGAAGAATGGATCTGTTTTTCCAAGTTTTTTTTTGGCTTTTATTTTTAAAGCAATTTACTTTCCTATGATTTCTACTCTAAGTATTTCATCAATGATGTAATATTAAAACAATAGAAAATTTGGAAGAGCATTAGTACTTTTCTTGAAGAAAATTATTCTGATGCTAATATTATTTGCCTAATGTCTGCTTATGTTGATGCTTTACATGATTCACCAAAATTAACAGCAATTAACTCATCCCTGAAACTTTCCTATCAATATTTTTATATACTTTTTTTTTTTTCTAACTAATCAGCAATAAGACTACCCCTGATGTTCTTTCATCAGAGTGGACAGGATGCTAGGCTTCAGTCCAACCGAAATAGCACAACCATAACAGTAGCAAAGTTCTGTAACACTTACAGGAGAACATTTAGATGTCCAAGTATACAGATTGTATTGTAATAATGCATTGGTGGGAGGTTGTTTTTTCTTTTTTTCTGGATTTGGAGTGAGGAGGTATGCTACTGATCATTTTTGCAACTTTCTGGCCATCACCCCCTTTTCCTATAAGGGACTTGAAAGTGGCTAGTTGCTTCCTGCCTTCCTTCCTGCCTGCCTGCCTGCCTGCCTGCCTGTGTGCCTGCCTGCCTGCCTGCCTGCCTGCCTTCCTTCCTTCCTTCTTTTCTTCCTTCCTTCCTTTCTTCCTTCCTTCCTTCCTTCTTCCCTTCCTTCCTTCCTTCCTTCCTCCTTTTCTTTCTTTCTTTTATTGTTGTCTTGTTCTCTTTTTTCTCAATCTCTTTTTCTTTCTCATTCTTTCTCTTTCTCTCTTTCTTTCTCTCTTTCTCGTTCTCATTCTCTCGTTCTCTCGTTCTCTTTTTCTTTTCATAACAGACTCAGTTTAAGCCTTTCACCAGAATTCACTAGTAATACTTTTCTTGGTAAATAAAAGATAGTCAAAGTTAGTTATGTTAGTCTAAGTATTCTAAATGCATAATCCTGACTTTGTCCAGTGATTTTGTTTATGATCACTTTTAATCACTTTAAATATTCAGGTCACTTAGTGCATTTACAATCCAGCACATTGGCAGGAACCTGACAGTCCAACCTGACAGTTAGTTAGGTTGAAGGAAACGTCAGACTTTTGTGCAGACTTTCACACTGTTAGGCCACATAGACAGTACATAAATCAGAAAATTCAGATGAAAGATTGGCCAGTTTTTAAAGATGACTTTTGGTGATATATTTAATATAAAAGGTCTTTTTGACATCTCAGAAGATAGTGAATTGTTTTCAAGAATTTTAAGTGAAAGAAATGAAAGTCAAGATAGGTCCATCATATTTTGACGAGGTGGTAGAGCTTGCTGCAAGTGTTCTCTGTAGGGGAAGAAAAGTATGAGTGAAATTTATAGACATGACTATAGACATGACAAACTATTTCTTAGCTTGAATCTGGTCTTTTGATTAATGTAGTCTTTGCAATACTTGCTTTGCACTTGACAAATTCATGTATCCTAACATATCCTTCTATGTGCCACTATTATGATGCTACTCTATCTGCATACACTGCCTCTGTTTGAATAAGAAGCCTATTTCTATCACCTACTCTTTAAACTGTCATAGTCCTAGCAGATTGTCCTGACAGTAACTTCATCTTTTTTTGTTCACTTTTAACTTAGAGAGACAATGCTCTTTCTCCACTTACACAGTCCTCACAGATCTTTTTAGAATATGGGTGTCCTACTGAAGCAAGAGATATTTAGTGCAGTCTTATTTAGTTGTCATAGTTCCACAACCACAGAGCACTTTTGAAAATACTTTGTAAGGAATCTTTGCCTTGGTTGAATCTTTGCCTAGAGGTTGACTCTACATGTGGGTTTTATGTAGATCAAATGTACTGCAGTTTGGGCAGGTGTGATGAACTCAGAGGTGTGTGTGTTCATTCAGCATGTGAGGGATTAGACTGTTGGACTGTGCCTGATGGGTTATGTGAAGGTTAGGAAGATATTTATGATGTTTTATTGACCAATAGTTGATGTGCACCTGGTAGAGAATGGAGGAATGTGTGACTAGCTTCATTTTGGAATGATTTTTCTTTTTACTTAAAGTGGTAGTAAGTGTTCTTAAACATGCAGTGTTTTCTTTCCTTTAAGAAAAAATCTAATTATATACTTCTAGAGAGGATGTTGAGTGAAGAGTAGCAAGATTAAAAACAAACAAAACAAACAAACAAACAGAACACACACACACACAAAATCCCCAAACTTTAATATTCCATTTCAGTTTCAATCTACAACAAAAGGTAAATCTTTAAGAGTACATCCAAAAATAAGAGCAAATAGGTAGCTTGCTACTGCTGTTATCTTGATCTCTCTTCAAACCCTTCATCTCCTGTAGCTATGGACATGTTGATACCTGATTCTTGCCCCAGACCTACCAGGGCACACTTGACATAAATTGTTCAAAAAATAAAATAAAATAAAATAAAATATCATCAAATTACACTGCACTGAATATACTGTTTGTTCAGCAGCTTAGCCAGTGAAAGAATATTCCTGACTGGAAGTGGAGGGAAACAGAAATAGTGTGACAGCTTGACTTGACTTGTACTAAAGATTTTCTCTCCACAAGCGTGAATTGGTGCGAATTGATGTTTATGAATATTTGAAGTAATATTTATATAACTTCTTATATAACTTATATAACTACTTACGTAATTATTACTTATATAACTATAAGTAATATTTATAATAATTTGAAGTAATATTTATAGCTTAAAACACAGTCCAAATTGATAAAACAAACAAAAAACTTTCTTATGTTTTAAGGTACCTCCTTAGTCTTTGGTATCCTTCAAACAAATTGTAATTAAAACATTGCCTTCAAATGAACTTGAGTAATTATCTTACTGTATTATTACATTATTGCTTTCTTTAGCAAAATTACCAAATGTTTTATGAAGCATAATAAAATATTACTCTGTACAATAAAGTACTTAAAGCATTTCTGAAAACTTCTGGACAAGACACAAACTTTCTGGCATATATGTTTTACATTAGCAATACTAACATGACATTTTTTATTTATAACACTGCAATATGATATACATAAAAAGTATTGTATATGAGTATATACACACAGGGAACAAGGAAGCTCATTCTATCACATTCTCTTATTTTGGTTCTAGTTTATACATTTACAGTGTCATTTTAAAAGCTGTTAAAAGAAGACCCCAAAGTTTCGTATGTTTTAATATAATTCCTTTTTGTTTAATACTTTCTTTTATCCCTGTGTTTAATGAGTGCTGAGGGATAAAATTAACCAACATATTGTCCAGTTTTTTAGCCATTGAAATGAAATAATAGATATCAATTTAGGCTAGCTGAAGAATTGATGAAGTATCTTCTGTTGTGTGTATCCCAGTTAAATTGGGAAGTGATTAAAAACAACAATAAAAGCACTGAAGCCAATTGACCCTTTATACAAATGGCTCCACTCACACCACTTCAGTCAAGGGATGTTATTGTGGTATGGCATTAAATGAGAACTGTTTAAAAAAGAAAAAAAAGGAAAGAAAAAAAAAAAGAAAGAAAAAAAAAAGAAAAGAAAAAGAAAAAGAAAAACTCTCAATTTCATAAATCTCTGTAAAATGAAAGTGTAACATTAGTTGTGAGAAAAAACAAAGCTCTTTTCCCCAGGATTCTGTATAAAGACTTTTAGAGGAAAAAAAAACTCAACAAAACAAATAAAACCAAAACAAAAAAATTACAACAACAACAAACAGAACTATATGAACCACAAACCACATTCCCTGTTTTCCAGGTCATAACACAAGTCAGGCTGTTGGCCAACCCAAGACCAGTTCCTGAAACAGTGTCAGATCAAGAGGGAGGTAAGGAAATATACTGTTTATTTGATGAACAGGTAAATGGACCTAGGTTAAAATCATTTAGCTGACTTCTGTGCATGTATCACTTTCAATTACAATTTTCTGGCAAATCAAATTCGCATCTAGTCTGCCAAATACTCCTGACTGAGATATTATAGCTATGACCATTTCTGAACTTGTTCCCTTTGTTTATATATTTATTTATTTATTTTCAGGGAAAGAGATAATAGAGATAAAAATTTTGTACAGCTTCTACTGAGCTATAAAGGAATATGAAAAAATATTTTAAAAGTTGTTTATTATATTTAATGGGACTGAGAAGTCTAGATAAATTGTTAATGATACTAATGTTTTGAGCTCAGGTTGACCTAAGGACCTCAGAAGGCATTTGGAACTTGAAAGGAAGGTTGGCCATAGTTGGGTCTAAATAAGAAAGAATTTGCATGAGAGGAAAGCCTCTTAGAATATTTCAATGTTACTTGCTCCTTCAACAAATATTTATAAAATCATATCACACATTTATTTTGATAATTGGTGCCAGTGAAGGAAAACAGATTCTTCCATAGAGTAGCTTTTGTAGCCCTTTTTCCAGTCCCGTTCTTTCTTTACATTTATCTTTGAGCAGTCTTTTTGGAGATTTGTGTTCCTATCTTCTCTTTGGTGCCAAGGACAGTCAAAAATACTTCTGACTGTTTCAATGTCACTTAACTAAAATGCCTTTATTCAGCCTATGGGTTTGGAACTAGTATAATCAAGAGGCTTGGTTGTCCCTGAAGTTGCTGTAAGCAAAGTCAATGGTATCACGGTTTGTTTCCTCTTCCTGTTATATTTCTTCTGTATTTAGCATCTTGTGTAAGATATGTTGCAGAATTATAAAAATTATATTTTGTCTCTGTGGTTCAAGATGGTCCATTTGAATTTAGAGTATGTGCAATATACATAGTTCAGGAAAAAAATGTTTACTGGTATATGAGTAGTATGTGAAGGCAAACCTTATCTTAAGTAGCATACATAAGATGCTGTATGAGAAGAAAAGATATTTGTAAAGTTACCAGTTCTGATTTTGTAGATAAATTAGAAGACTGACCTTCTCTTGCCATTAAAATCAGTCATTAAAAAGCTACATTTTAAATGCAGTGCATATTATCCTTTATTAAATATTTGAAAGAGACCATGTATTTACTTTTACTATTCCATTTAACAGTGCTGAGTTATAGGTCAATGTGAAGATTGCCAAGGACAGGGAGACTGCAACTGTTGTTACAGCTACCTGTTTTAGGGCTTTATTTCCAAGTAGATTATTATTATTATTATTAGGAGCATTATTTTTTCTTACCTTGAATTTTTAATGCTTCTGCTCATCTGTCTCTTTTTGATTTGAAAACCTCTGAGCTGTCCAACAGATGAGACATTTCTGTGAGAATAAGCCATTAGGGATTGGCAGCTCATTTCAGTACCCCAAAGTGTGTAGACAGAGTCCTTATTTAGGAGGACAGTTAGGATGAAAAGTTAGTATTTCTTCAAAGCAGAAGTCGTTTAGCTTGAATTGTGATCTTAAATATGGATGATTCTGAAGAGAAATCCATGCCTGGCAACAGAGGAATTGTGCCACTAAGAGATATAGGCTACATTTTGTGATTGTTTTAATAAGACTATTAAAAAAAAAAAAAAAAAAGGCACTAAAATGAAGACAGGATGTGCAGGAATACTTAGACATTGCAACTCAGCAAATGTATGATAGGAGGGTTTAAGAAAAGTCCTCTGCAAATGGAAATCAGATCTAGTAGAGCATACTGAGAAGAAACATTTTTTTACCACCATAGCTGAAACGCTTGGAATTAGGAAGACTCATGGAGTTATTTCAGTGAAGTAGTTAATAAGAAATTAAGTATTTCAGACACATGCAGTCTGTGAGAGAGCTGCTGGGTCACTGGGCCTACCAAAGAGTGAAAGGAGCACTTAAGGTGAATAAGGTTTATGCTGAAAAGCTAAGTGATTTGTAACTCTTTTCAAAAAACATAAATTAATATGTCAGAGGAGGTACTTGAAAAACATTTAGCAGAAATAGAAGAGGTCCAGAGAAGGGTGACTACATAATTACAGACCTGGAATGACTTTGTAAGAGGATAGATTTTGAATGATTACAACCTCTGGGGAGAAAAAAAAAGGAATGAAATAGGACATGAGAAGCATGGAGAAAAAAAAAAAAAAAAAAAAAAAAAAGCTTTTGAGTGTATATTCCTCCATCAAAACATATAGTCTCGGGAAGTCACTGCCACAGCTATAGAATATTAGATGTTTCTATTCTAGACATATGATATAATGGCAGTGTTTGTAGTAGATAGAGTCATGGAGAGTTGCACAGTCAAACATAAGGCAGAAACACATTAATCAGAATAATGATAAAACATATGAAATGTGGTTTACTTTCAGAGTTTTTAGAAGGTTCCCTGAAACATCTACAAACCTGGATGGAGGAATATGATTCTATGATTCTATGAATATTTTAGAAGCAAAACTAGTTCCAACCAATACACAAGTTTTCTAAGGGAACCCATAATTCCACATACAAAAAGCTGGCAATTCTATTTCAATTTAGAAAATTACTTTAAGAATGTATATACAGTGTAGTTTATTAATGTTTTCATGCACTGGCTTTAAAACATTTTACTATGTGCTGTCTGTCTGATGCAGTTTTCTACCAAACAACAAAACTAAATGCATATTTTAGTTTTATATACATACTATTTTGCATATAAGTTTATATATAGGTATGTACACTCACACATTATTGAAGTAAACAGTTGTCATCTGCATGGCTGAGTCTTTACTATTCTGCTGTTGATTTCCTGTGTATTATTGGTTTGTAGCTAAGTTTCATTAACTATTTTGCATTCTGTTAAAGTCTGAATTCTAAAGGCCAATGCTTGCCTCTCCTAAGGAGTACTAGCTAAAATGGATGCAGAAATCTAATGACTTCTGTGAAAAGTCACTCCATGGGAACTTACAGGTCTGTGAAATACAGTATACAGAAGCAGTGTGACTCTGCAGAATTTCATATTTAGAGGAGGATATACCAACAGCTTGATGTTTTTGCCTTCTTCAGACATGATAAAATTATTGATGTAAATTTTAACTTGTGGAAATCAAAATATCATGAAGGCATCCACATAGATTTTGTCCATAAATAGGGCTTTTCCATTCTAGCTTGTGCCCTATAAGCCTTTTAGTGTCCTGGTGAAAACAGATTTTGACAATGCAATTAAATTAAATTATTTATTTTTCTTTAGAGCAAATTGCCTATCATCTATATCCAATATACTTTCTGAATTGATATTTTGGGTAACATTGCAAATGAAATATAACTAAAATTTAGGAATAGATAAGTAGCTCTTTGGTCAAATGAATTAATTAACGTAGTGCATCTCTGCATTTTAATACAGACAGTTAACTTGCAATAACTTTGACCCTCTTCAGGTCTGCAACCTATGGAGAGACTGAACCCTTAATTATCTCTGGGTATATTTTCTTTACTTTCTGCATGTTATTTATAAGTGCTATCCTCTTAAGATGGAGCAGTGGATTATTTGGTGATATAAATGTGCAATTACAACAGTTAGTTTAGTCCTGAGCTGGTGATATGGTTCACTTGATTCACTTGGTGCAGAGGAAGATGTACGTTATGATAAACATATGCTGTGTTCTTTTTTGATATCATGATAAATCAAATAGGAGAAACAGACCAAATGCTAGCTGCTCAGAATGTCCTCTCTGCCTGTTCTGAGCATCTGTTTTCACCTTTGAAATTAACATCTCTCCAGATAATTGGGCCAGGATACTTCCCGGTCTTGGTTTTCACTTCAGTACTTTGCATGAACAGTTGTTTGACCAAGAAAGATATTAAGACCATAATTAGTTAAAAACAAGTAAACAACAACAACAAAGTATGTATCCTTTGTTGATATATTGAAACACAATTGTGTTGCTACAGCACCAGCTATTTTTTGAAAGTTATTTTCTTGTCATACATTTTTTTTTTTTTTATTACTTAATTATTTATTTTGCCTCTTGCTAATCTTTGTTTCTTTTACTTGATGGGATCTTCTTGCTGCTTCTTCTTTTGGTTCTTCTTTTGGCTTAAGATATACATTAAACAGCTTTTTTTTTTTTTTTTTTTTTTTTTAATCTTGTTTTGTGTAGTTTTAGAACTACTTAAATTCGGCAGGTAGTGTTGTTTGTTTTCTACTTATAATTTGACATGCCAGCTATTTTTGTCTCTTCCTTGCACATAGTATGTGTTCAGCTAAGTTAATATCTACCTAGCTTTGAATTATTGCAGTCTTAATTGTATTTTTTTTTTTTTCACTTTTATTTAATCTGGCACACAAGGCATTCTTTACATGCCTTGTAAATGCCTATTATTACAAAAATCAGGCCTTGCTATTAAACACCTTCCCATAATACATAAGAAAGGAGACAGCAAACAATGTAATTCCAGAGGAATCAAAGGAAACATGGCATGTCCTGATTTAGCCGATCACTAGTTCAGATAAAGAAATCTGCTTCCTGAAAGACACATCATATTCACTCTGTTTCCCCTTTATTCCTAAACTCATGCACTGTATCCCAGACTGAATTAGAATCATAGAATCATTACAGTTGGAAAAGACCTCCAAGATTATCTAACTGTCCCCATAACACCAATATTACCCACTAAACTATGTCCCTAAGTATCATATCCAACCTTTCTTTAAACACCCGCAGGGACGGTGACTCCACCACCTAATGCCTAAACTTCATACAGTCTGACCTAAAGAATCCAGTTTGCTGTGACTTGTTCTTAGCTCTTTCGTTCTGCTTTCACATTATTTTTTTTTTTAACTTGGTGTTCTAGTGCTGTTGTGGTTGTCATCAGTTGGATTTTCTTTGAAGTATCTGAAATATGGATTGTGAACCATGCCATGTTTCATATTCTACAAATATAGTATAGAATAAAAATTTAACACCCAAAGAATGAAAGGAAGATTACATGTTTTGTATGGTTGATAAGCTAAATATAAAAGCATCCTTAGTAATGACATTGCATTCATTGAGGTAGCAACTAAAAATATTTTAAAGAGATATGAGCTTATTAATCAAGCAAATATAATTAATCAGCACATACAAATTTGCTAAATCAACTAATTATTCTCTCTCTATATATTATGTTGTAAAAAATGTTAAATAAAAATATAGTTCTGTCTTAATTTGAGTGTAGTTATTTCAGCATCTATCATACTACTAATTCTGGGACATGAATAATCTCAACATAACAAAATGCATTGCAACATCCTTTAGGTGCTCCAGTTTCCATATACTTTGTGCTTTTCAGTCAAGGGCATAACTTTGTTGCTGGGGGAATTCATGGTACATGGAGAAAACAGTGATAGCTGTATGACTGACTGATTATAAGCATCCCTGAATCTAAGGAAGCTTTCCTCTGTGCTTCAGTGAAGTAAGGACCTGCTAAGATTTTAAGAATCTTAGTAATGCTCTGTCAATAGGCATGATGTTTTTAGTCCTATTTTCCATAAGAATGAGTATCTGAACTTGAGCTAAATTTTATCTGTAGCTGTATTTGAATGCTTCCATTAGACTGAGTCAGGAAGATCTGAGAGGTAATATATTAATAAAAATAAGATGCTTTCTTTAATGAAATGCATATTGAAGACTCAATATCTAGAGACATAAAAAGACAAAATTTATTCCCAAGGAAGGAAAAACCTTATTTACCTTATTGGTAAATAGGAAATATACATTTCATAAAATAAGAAAGAAAAAAGTGTTCTAAAATTACTTTGATTCTAGTTAAATATATATGATGTAGTTATCTAGAGAACCTGAGACTGATTCACATCTTTAACACTTAGGCAACAGAGATACAAAGCTGACTGACACTGGTCAGTGAATGCAGCTTGTAGAAAGTGAATGCATCAGATGCTGTATTTCCAAAAGTGGTACATAGATAGTTTCTGTAGTTAATGACTTAATTCTACCAGTTTTAAGGCAGATCTCCAAAGTATGTTTAGTCAGGTGAGTTTCTTCATCTCAGAATCCTCAACGAAGAATTGGAGCAGAGAGAAAAGTTATGGAAACTAGAGTCAATTGACAGACAGGTACAGGAGAGATAAATGGTGGCCTTTGTGCTGATTTTCATAGTCCTCTTTCGCACACACTATTGTGCATTCCTAAGATCTTCTAGACATAAATCTTCAGCACAGCAAATCTTGGCTTTCCAATGGATAAAAAGCAGTATTTCCTCATCAGTCACTACTTACATTATCTTTTTTAATTTTCAACAAATACAATTTATCTAAATAAAGTTTGCTTTATTTGAAAAAAAAATATATACATTGGCTAATTATTTTATAGGTGCTGTTTAATTAGTATTCATCTGTACAGAGGAAGTAGTGTTACTTACAGTGTAAGTCACTGTGAGTAAAATTTAGAAATGAAGCCTGTAAGCTTGCAGTATATGTCAAGGTTAGAAAAATTAGAAAATACATTAAATTGGAAAATTTACCACTGAAGAAACTTAGACAGTCTTTCAATGTACTAATGCATACTTATTCTCCATACTTATTCACTGGGTTTCTTTACATTCCACTTTAACTTTTTGGAGAATAAAATATTTATAAACATTAAAAAAAAAAAAAAATTCTTAACATACAAAGTTTCAGAATTTTCTAGATTTCAATATTAACACTCGTGCTTGTATGAAATACTGATTTTATCATTGCATTATTTTCAACTTCAGAAGTTGCATTTGGAAGTAATGCAATTGGGATGGTTTGGACCACACTGTCCACCTGCTATTTATTAATTATTGTCTGGATGACTGATTTTTTGGTAACACCGAAGGAGGTGTAGCTCTTCAATTCTGGCAGCATCCACAGAATGGTGTCACTGTAATGGGTTTTTTGACAACATAATCTGCTCTACAGTCATACAGCAATGGTCTGTGCCCTGAGCAATATAATACATGTACCTAATACAAGTGCTTCTTGGATAGAAGCATAGTGGAAGTTGTATTTGGTTCATGAGATCTAAATAAGTTAATGTAATGCATTTTTGGATAACTACAATTATTAGCTTTTTCCTTTCTTACATTTATTTTTTGTCAAAAACACATTTCCAATTAGGGATTCTTGTGTCCACATGGTGATAAAAGGCAGGTTGTTCAAGATGAATGGTAACTTTGCCTTAAAAATGAAAGTAAGTATTAACAGAAATATGGAAATCTCTGGACTGCAACAAATGTACCCATTCCTAATCTAAGCTTCCCTTGTCTATAAAATACACCCACATACTAGAAAACATTCATGAAGTGAGAGCTGGAAGGCAATAATAATACATACCAGTTGTAAAATGCACTGCAGAGTGAATGCTGTACCCAGATTTAGCTGCTATCTGAAAGCAGTAAATCTAGCCATAATCTGCATGCTGATGCCAAAGAAATCAGAGAACAATATTTCACTAAGTCCATTTACAAAATCTGTCATATTAGCTGCTATAAAGATGCTTCAGGTTTTCCCCTGCAGAACAAACTTGATGTGTACAGCTTTTATAGGCAAGTGAGCACTTTTTTTCCTCTTGATTCTACAAAAGGGTTCATAACACATTACACATGTGAATGTAAGCAATGATCAAAGTTTAAGTGGAGTGCTCTTGAGTAACAATCAGAATTGCTTTTTAGGATGTATCCAAAGCACACTGGCTCTTAGGATATTCTCTTCAGTTTCTGGTTGTTTTGTTTTCATCTGCAGTTCTTTTAAGAGTAGCAGAGATGGCTAAGTGGCAATGTGCTACTCACAGATTAAAATAAATAAATAAATAAATAAATAAGAAGAAAACCACCTGAAATATTATGTAAGCTAAGGGTGGCACAGCACTTTCTGTCCTTTGGTGTTGGAAGTTGATTTTCCCACTATAACATACTGATGCATTTTGCTAATGGGGCTTCGGCAAATTAAGTGCAGAAACACACATTTGAATAAAAAGATTCTTACCTTACTCACATATGTTTCTTAGTGATGACAAGTGGTTTTAAGATGGAGATTCATGTCAGATGCCCACTAAATAGTTAAGAAACTCGATCTTCTCAATATTATTAAATTATACCATCTGTTCTGCTTAGAAAGTCCATAAAAGAACTTTTGCTGTCTAAACCCTGCATCTGTTGAAATTGTGCTGTATGTATATAGTTAAATCCAGGGGTTAAGAGGGACAGTAGCTGCTCTTTCAGGCCATAAATAGATATTCCAAATTAATCCCTTTCTGTTCCCAACGCATAGGTTAAGAGCAACACTTCCTCAAGTATTACACATGCTCTCATACTTTCTTTTGACAATTTTGGGAGGTACAATAGCTCTGTACTCAGGTGCTCTGCCTCCTGAGTGGCTGGTGAAAGGAGGTCCCATGAGGCTTGGCTGTTGTGAGAGGAATATCTCACTCGATATCTTGCTCGGTGGAAAGGGGTAAAAAGAGGAGCTTTTTCAGAGATTTCTCTCTGAAGTCACAGTTATTTGGAACCATGTAACCATCACATGGTGGGGGAAAAAACCTCAACTTTTACATCTGACAAAAAATATCTCCCTACTTCAGTGGTAATCATTACTAATCAGTTACATATTCTTTTTGCATTTTTTTGAGTGGGGAAAAATAAGTCAGATTTACCATTAACATGAACAAATTACTTGGACTTTTTGTGCTTATATTAAATGTGAACCTAGTCTTTCTTGCAGGGAACTGACAGATGAAGTTGACCTTGTACCTTGTACTATGCATTAGTGAATGGCCATTTGGTAATCAGTAATGAAATAAGGTCGGATTATTCTTATTCTTGTCTACTTGAAGTTTGTCCAAATAAGAACCTTTCCAGAGAAAGAACTGCGTGGTCATGATCTACCTTAAAAGTTACGAAAATGTGGGTGAGGGAAAAAATGCAAAAGACATTCTTAAAATTCCTTATCACAGTGGTACGTCATGCCCAGTTGCTTTCATCAAAATAACATAATCAGCACACTCATCCGAGTAAATACTGACTGTCACAAACTTTCTGTCAAGAAAGTAAGTCTTCATTATGGTGTATTAATTATCAGGCTTCGTATGAAATCACTGTTCATTTTGGTTCATAATAATTTTATATGTTTTTAATATAATATATATATATTATATATACTACATTAAAATATATTTCAAAACTGTATTTCAAGAATGTATTTCAAACCTATAAAATGTGCTGAAAAAGGAAAAGTAACAATGTAGTACGATAATGATGAATCAACATCTTAGTTCAGCTACTGTTGATATTTCACTGTTGTGAATAATAATTTTTTTTTAAGAATCAGAAATCAGTTGGACTACCCTTGCCTTGGCCTTCATATTACATGTTAAAGACCCTTTTTGAGGACATTTGGTTGGCTAATGTGGCTTCAAGCTGAATGCTTACATGATGCAAGGTCATCAGTGAGTCATAAATCATAAGTTAGTGATGCTAGGTATGGAAGTAAAATAATAATAATAATAAACTTCATTTTTAATGTATTTTTTTAACTACTTTATTTGCTTTTAGTTCCCTAAAGCTTTATGTAAGAAGCTTTCATTACTTCCTTTTTTTTTTTTTTTTTTTTTTTTTTCCTAAAGAAAAAGGAATAGATTAGTTTTCACATAGCCATAAGATATTCTAAAGGAAATGGCCAAAATACTTAAGATGTAGGTTGATCTGGTATTTTAAATCCAGCATTGTGCAAGTTGATATTTTTAATACATCATGATTTATTAATATACTAAAGTAACTTTTCATGATCATGGAAAATGGTTAATTTGGGGTGAAGTGGAATCATGGCAATTGGTTTGAATCAGCCCAGATTATTCAGACATTGATGTACTTTTAAATCTTGAACAAAAAAAAGGAATAAGGAAAAACTTCATTCTAATTAAGGTGATTATTAATTTGTAGAACTGAACATTAAAGTTCACTTCAACAGATATTCTAACATGTTTGATTACAATTCGATTACATTTTCTTAAAGCTCTAATTAGCTTGAATTAAATTAAACTTAGATGTTTTTAAGGAAATACAAAGCTCAAGTTAAAGCAAGCATTAACAAAAACAGTTTAGAAATCTAAATTTAAAAGTTTTGGGGTGAAGTGTATATAATATAACCAGTGTCACACAGAGAATACTTTCAGTGCGTGAATGTGAAATTGTAGTTTACCTGTAATGTATTTGCAATATAATTTTCAAAGCTTGCACCTACAATCACAATAGAGATTGCGGTTATCAGTGACAGGTACATGTCCTAGATAATCATTTGATTAAAAAAGCATCTGAAAAGCTGAAGCAGTCTCAGTAACAAGTGGAGCTTGTCTGAATTATTTTCCTTACTCTTAGCCTGAAGAAAAATCTACCATGCAAGAAAGGAAATTTTAAATAAAGAATAGTCCTTGCACCTAAGGAAAAACTTTCAGGTGAAAATAAATTTTGTAATTTAAGTGATATAATTTTTTAGATCTTTTTATCATGTTTGAAACATTTTTCAGTGAAATTAAAACTCCATTTTGACATTTTCTATGACAAAGATAATAATAATAAAAAAAAACACAACAGTGCTTGGTATTACAGTCGAAGGCATAGTTAGAGACAGCAAGTATTTTTTGACAGTAATTAAAATATTTGCCATTTTGTTTGTAGCAGAGGTATTTGTAACTTTTGGAAACAAATATTTAAGGCTGCTTTCAAAAGAGAAGGGGATTTGGTCATCTCATTTATGCACTGGCCCATCTGTTCAGAAAAGTACTGTTAAAATGAGGTATTTCCTTTCCCGTAATTACTGAATAGGTGCCTGATGACCATGTTCCCCCATACAATGTCTTCTCACTTTTCCAAGTACTGTGGGATGCATTTCACTGATGAAACTTCACCCTCAGACAAGGGTAGATAAAGCAAACAGTAGAACTAAAGCTCTTGGAAATAGTGCTACAGTTTTTCAAAGGAGGGGAAAATGGCAGTAAGAATAGGGAGAGCTGTGCTCCCATACTGAAATGTTTTATCGTCAACATAAGATTTTTCTATACAATAAATAAGCTTACAATTCCAGTTGTGTGGCTCTGCCTTATGGTTGTTTATTAACTACTAACTACGTACATGTAGGTTCTTGCACATGTGTAATAAGCGAATAATTTTGCTAATATCTTCAAAGAACATCCATTCATAATTACTGAGAGAAGTTGAGGATGGATTACTAAAATAGGTCAACAAAGCTATGAGGAGGAAAAAAGAAGGAAAAAAAGGCTACACTTACTATTGGAATGAACCTCAGTACCTCAGTCACTTGTGTGATTTTGGCCCAGTTTCTGACTTTCTGTGCCCTTGTTCCTCCTGCAGTGTTTTGTTAATTTGGATTTATTAAGATTAGTGCATGTTAATCCATACATTTTTGGGTATCTTCACAAGTCTGAGAATATGTTTGTAATCCTTATCTTCTCTAGAAGTATGTGATTATTAAAGTGCTTATTTCAGTAGGACAGTAAACAGTTGCATTACATTTTGATCATTTCTATTTTGCTCATTGTTGAAATAGATACTGACAGTTAATTTTCATATTTAACATGGAATGATAGTCTTAATTACTTTTCCAGTCACCAAAACTATTTCCATAGCACCTGAAGACAGATTCTATAATTCTTCTGATACATGTACTAGTAACATCAACAAAACTGGCAAGTGAGCTAGTTCAGGGAAGAATTAACTTCATCATTGCTTGTCACCTTTTAATTGATACTTTTATGTCATCACTTTTCTTTGCAGATCAGTTTAAAATACTGATGCTTGAAAAATATAATTTCTTATTTTTTATTTTTTTTTTTTATATCAAAACCCTTGGAGTCAAATTTGAAGTCAAAACTTAATATATCCCTCAGAAATATCAACAAATTATGTATTGGTAACTTCTATTGCTAAATAAGTTTCAGGAATGTAATGATTTTACAACTCCCTAGCCGCTGTGATATGACCACAAGGGTGGACTACAGCATAAGAATTAGCTCTGCAACAGCAAATAACATCCTGTGATGTTGTTACACCAGCACATTATAACAGGTGAACACATACCAAAATAGCATATGCCTTCATACTTTAGCATAGTTTAGAAATGCATGATTTCATATAATGAAAACATTAGCAACACTTGACAGTGACTTCCAGGGCTAGCTATTCCCATCTTTTGAATTTTTGTGTAGCTGGATTCTTTTTTCCTTCTGATGAAAACATATAGCTACACCCTAGTCACTGCCTCAGGCCTAACATTGAATCACATATCCAGTCTTGTTCTTGAGTTGGTTCTTGGTCAGTATGAACACCATGCAGTGGATTGGATCTATTGTTTCACTTTTCCTGCTCCCTGCAGAAGGGGAATTAACTAGTGAGCCATGGTGAGAAATATACAACAGGCTCGCAAATTTGGAAAGATCCCTGATTTCTCCAAGCAGGTTTCTGGCTGTTTTAATAACCTCTTTCAAAGTAATATTTACAAAGTTAATTGAGTCAGAATCTATCTAATGTCCTCCATGCCCTCAAGGCTTTTTTTCTACCCCCTTCAATGGCTTACTGAATTCTGGTAAAGTCTCAGTGGAGAGATTCCTATCCATAATTGACATAATTCCTGAGACTGTTGGTTAGTATCAGTGAGATTATGAAATATAGAGCTCAGTAATGAGGACAAAGCATGTGGATACCAGATTATTCCAAGTGTCAGTGTTTTATTCATAATTTTTGAAACTTTAAGGAAAACAAACAAACAAACAAACAAAGCTCCAAATGGAAACCTGGAAAGAGGGGAAAAGAAAAACCGAAAGGGAGGACATTTTCCTGTTCTCTTACAACTCCTGTGCTCTGCTGACCCACTGTTTTGCCTTACTTCTTTATTCTTTTCTTCAGAGATGGATATCAACATCAATTGCTAGCTGTGTGGCTGCTAGGCCTATCACATAGCAAGGTACTGGATATTGTACAAAATTAAACATCTAACTGTAGTAATACTATCAACACATAAAGAGGTAGCCATTAAGATTCTGACAGTACTGTTCTACCATACGTGCCTTATACAGGACAACAACATTACAGACTTGTACTGTACTGCATGAAAGACATTGAGGGAGAAAACACTGACATCCTGTACTGTATTCTTTGGTGCTGTTATGGATAAAACATCTTACTGTCATGTTGTTGTTAGTCAATTTAAATGGTGTTGGAACTAAAATCTGTCCAGTGGAGAGGTGAATAACAGCAACTGTGCAACCAAGTTATCCTCAGGCATCTTTTTATTTAAAATAAGATTTTGCTAATGGTGGGATCTGACTTGTGAAAAGCAGCTGACAATGGGAAGCACAGTTGGGTAACAAACTCACAATACTGAAAGTACTTTCTGAAGCCTTCAGTGCCAAAAGGAACTTTCTGAAGCCTTCAGTGCCAAAAGGAACAGATATGGAGAAAGACATAACAAAAAATGTTAAGTCCCCATGAATTCCAGTTATCAGGGCTGCTATGTCACTGCCTTCAAGAAAAGTGCAAAATTGACATGTTCAACATTTCACAGAAAATTCAGTTTTCTTAGGAATTAGTGCAGATAATTTGAGGGCGGAAATAGTTTAGCTCAGACACAGAATTGTGAAGCTTAGCAATGGAAAAGACATTTTAGGTAAGGCAACCTTGTCATTTCCCCTGACAGGGCAGGATGATTATTTACAGTCTAGCTAAGCATTTCCCTGGGTTTTTTAAAATCTCCTGTAACACTACATTGCTCTGAGTGTGTATTTGTAAATCTCTCTTCCCCCTCTCCCCCTTCTCCATTGCTCCATTCCTCAGATTTTTATTCTGAAGCTAATAACCTGAAACATCTCTCTGAGTTCTTAATTCCTACCTCAAATATCTTCAGTGTGAATGGTTCCTTATATTTTTTTAACATTGTTTATTTCAACATCATATTCTGTACAGTCTAACTCCATCAGAAATTCAAACTAGTGGTTATCAAATACAATACATGGTCACAAGACTAATTGTTCATTCAGTAAATGTTGGAACTGTTCTGTTTGTTCTTACTAAGCACATTTGAAATTCGAATATCATGCAAAATATTGTAGTCTTAAAACTCAGTTTGGAATGTTGAAAATCATTTGAACAAATAACTGAGGCTGTTTATTTTTGAGCACTTTACCATCAAAGAGTCACGGTTTAGCTTGTAATGTTTTGTCATATTCACAATCCAAACAGCTTTTCCCCAGATCATTTATTTTTAATTGCATATTTCCAGGAAACATAAAAAGTTTCTTTTGGTTTAGAAAAAGAATTTGATGAAGTTATAGGAAGTGCAGAGACACATCAAATCAATCACCTGCAGAACTAAAACTTGTTCCATTTTTTGCATGCAGTTTAAAGTGCTGAATTTAGACAGTTGTGCTCTTGAAAATCTAGCTTGAGTGATTTAAGAAATTAACTTGCATCAATGTTATCTTCACATCATTTACATGGGAGTGCTCTCTTTTTGTGTCAAATCAATGTGAAATAGATTAGTGTAAACCCTGCTAAAAAAAAAAAAAAAAAAAAAAAAAAAAAAGTAATGAAATGAAAATCCTCAGATAATTTAATATTTTTTAAAAAGTTACTATTTTTGTATGTTGAGGAAGAGAAATCAGCTTACAATAGGCATATGTAAAAGGAATAAAATATTCTCTTTCCATTGCAGAACTGTTTTGATTGTTTTTGAATTCCCCAGTTTTGATTTTACAGCATTATGTTAATATAATATTAATAGAAATAGCAGAAAGAAAAACAATATGGCCAGATGAACCATTTATGGTGACTTTATCATCCCCACAAGAAGCTGTAGTTCAAATCTCATTTAGAGTGAAATGTGAGGAGTTTAAAATCTCTCCTTAATCGTGGATTTGACTTGCTATGAAGAGGGGGAAATCTGTAACGGACAAAGAGGATGAGTGTATTTGTTGACTTGATTCATATACTGTTTCACTTTCAAGTCTTTAAGTTCAGCAAAGATAATCAGATTTATTAACTATTTAAAACAAACAAACAAACAAAAAAAGCCATTTACTGATTAAAAAAAAAAAAAAAAAAAAAAAAAAAAAAAGAGCCATTTAATGATATTCAGCAGCCTTATAGGGTATAAAATAGCTTAGCTCTCCAAATAGCTTTTGCTGCTAAGTTCCACTAAAATTCTGAAGGTTAATATCTTTGGTCACCTTACAAGGGGGAGAAGAAGGGAAAACAGATGATTTGTGCAAGATCACCTGCTTATGTCTGACTTCAGGGACATTGACATTGTCTAGCCTATTTTTACTTTGTATTTTAATCTCTGCGATTATCAAGGGGAAAAGACTCCGTGTACAAGCTTGAGATGACAGCTAAAAGCAATCAAATCCTGCTAGTGTCTTTTCTTGTCCTTAAGCTTTGTTTTGAATTAGGCAGTGTATGTATCATAACAGAAATTAGAAATTGGACACAGCAGTGAAACAGAACATTCTGGGACAGCACTAGCAGCACAGCTTGCTTTTTTTATTTTTTTTTTCAATTTTTTTTTGGCAAACTTTCAATTAGTCTTTAAAGCCCTGAAAGCCAGGTTTCTGAGCCAAGAAGGAGGAATTGCAGACTGCATGAAATGCATCCCAAACTTATGATTTCACCACTTGAGACAAGGTGTGCTGAAGCTGAATAAAATTATAGCTAAAGAAAATAGCTAATTTTGTAACTGTCATCTTACTCAGGTGGAAGAATTGTGTGGAAATGATTTTGAGAGTAAAAAAACACCTCTCCTTGCTAAAGACAGCATACTTGCTTTTATATAGAAACAGGTTACTGCACAAGCTCTCATGATTACTGTGACAATGGCAAAGGGCTGGAAATAAAACTGAAGTTGTGTAAACCACATTCTTGAAAGACGTTGAAGGCGGCCCTGATTTGAGCATCACTAGCTGGTTTCAGCAGGAAGGTTGCACTAGAACTCTCCAGAGATCCCTTCCAATACGTTCTGTGATCCTGTCAAAACTTCAGCAAAACAGATTCCAATGCAAAAGAGAAGCTGTTGAATTAAAATGCAGCCAATGTCCTCTTACTGAGGTGTCACACTTTGCTAAGGCCGTAACTGTACAGAAATATCAGAAATTCAAATCTGTGTTTGCAAAGCTAGAATGAGAAAACTTTTTTGCAAGTAATTCACCTGCTTAAATGTAAGAAAACAGCAGTATCCAAAAACTGAGAAAGAACATGAAAAGAATGAACTAAGAAACCTGTTCATATAAAGGAAGAAAAATGAAAAACAATTCAGAAGCTTTTGTGAAGGGAAAAAAAATCCTCCAATGTAGTATATTTAGATGTCATGATCGTAAATCATAAAAAAGCCCATGTAATCCTCCTGTTTATGCATTCCAGAAGTGAAAAATGTTAGTTTTATTAAATAACGAAACATAACAATTTTTATAGGGCGTAAGTGTAAAAAGCTTTCTCATAAACATGCAAAAAACCACTTGATTTTTTTGTCTCATTTGAAAAGGCTGTAAAGCAGATAAATTAGTATTAAATGCATTAGATGAAGTGGAATTGTCAACAGAATTATGCTGTCTGTCATTCTCCTAAGTCTTTTTTGTTTGTTTGTTTTTTAGTATACCAGGAATTCCTTATTGGTCACTTCATCATCCAAACATTTTTTTTCCCATCTTTTAGAACTATGGGATAGTAAAAATAAAATCTGGCAACAGTTGGAGAGATCATTTGGTTCCTTCCTTTGCTCAAGAGTAATATTAGTAGCTATGGCAGATTTTTATTTCACAAAAATACATATTGCTTTTAATAAATTGCATATATATATATATATATATATAAAAGGTTTCAATGGTGAAGACTCAACACATTTATATAATAACAATACCCCCATATTCAGCTATCTGTATTTTTTTTTTTCCTCTAAAGTATGGATTTATTCTCCCTTATTGTAATTTATGAAAATTAATATTTAAAACCGTGTGGACCCCAAACTCAGGTTTTTACCATCATTTTTTGCAGCTGCTTCCTACATATTTCAAGGTTTTCTTAATGTCTGATTTCAGTAATTTGTTTCTCTGGATTAACAGATGTACTATTTCAATCTTTCTCAAGATTAATAAATTATTATTTTCTAGATCTCCAGTCAATCTTATTGTTTCCTTTAGATTCTTTCCAGTTGATTAACTACTCTTTTTCACCGGATGTCAAGAATGCTGGATAAAGTAGGAGGATTGCTTCAAATGAGTTGCATAAAATGTTACTGATCTAGTAATTATGGGATAATGCTGATTCTGATTTAGTTTCTTGATTGCTGTAATCCCAGATTTTATTCAATGCTGCTCAGACAGTTGTTCCTGATACTCCATATAGCTGATTATTTTACCTAAATCCAGTAATTCACACTTTTCTATGTAATATTGCACATTACAGGTTTGTGTTTTTCTTCAATTTATCAAGACCATCTCATCTTGCCTTCTGAAATGTTTTCCTTCCTATGTCATCTTTTCACATTTTAGGAGTAGTGTATTATTTTTGTTATACTCATTTCAAGCTCCATGTATCCTTCATTCCGGTGTTTACAAGTGCTCTTGAAAGTGTGTCCACTACAAGAAGTCACTTTCTAGAGAACTGTTTCATATTTGACAAATGCTCCTAAAATTTTGTAATCTTCTGTTGATGTGTAGGTGGTGTTTTGCACAGTGGATTCTCTAATGTAGCCTCAAGTAATTGGTAGTCCGTTTCTTTACCAACCAATTTTGGCTTTTCTGCATTCATGAAAGTACTCAAAAGTTTTCAGCATTTTGTTTTCAGTCCGAGCACAGTTTCCTAAGCTTCAGTCTGCCTTTAACTCTACCACTGGTTTAGCATCTTGCAGAGACATAATTCCCGAAGTATTTTATGATTAATCAACAAAGTCATAAGGTTCTTTTTTTTATGTTTCTAGTGTCAGGTCCTAAAAACTTTCTGGGAAATGTTCCAGTTCTATTCTACGCTTTCCATATAAAACAAACAAACAAACCTAAACTGATAGTTTAGTTATGACAAACTAAAATATGTTCCTATATGTGTAAGTACAGCTATGAATTTTTGTAAGAATCCAGGACAGAAAGAAGCTATAAAGAAACAATAGTGTATAAACTTTCATGTTGTATTCTGGTTTATTATGACGATAGTTTTCACTTCTATTCACTTCTATTTTGTCACATATTCATGTGCTAAGCATAATGCTATCTTGAATTTATGAAAATCAAAATAGCTCTCCAGTTAAAATAGACACAATAGGAACATGCAATTTTGATAATTTTGGCAAGCAAATGTAAGTTGCAGCAAATCATTTAATTCCTTTTTTTTCAATGTAAAATCAGTTGGTTATGTGTTTTCCTGAGTACATTTTAAAGCTACTACGCCTCCTGAGAAATGGATTAGGAAGAGGAAGAAAGTGGTGCTGGAGAAATTTAAGAATTTGATTTACATATATTTTAGTTTGCATGTTGCTTGTGGTAAACTGTCCATATCACATAGCATCAAATAGAAAGAGACCAGCTCACTGCAAGCATTGCAAATAAGTATTATAGTTAACTTGCATCTAGAGGAGAAAAGCAGAAATAACAGAACATACAGCAAATATTTTCAGAACTAGCTTCTCCATAAAGAGAATCTGCAGTAGGAGTTTTCTTCAGTGTGGCATTATCTCATTATGCATTGTATCTTCCTGTAGTTTCCCATTACTTTTATCTTCTGTTGCTGTAACAACACATCCGAAAGAGAAAATTATTGCCATTGCCATGCTGAATGGGATATGTACTCTTGGGTGGCAGTGGTTGGAGCACACTGAAGCAAAGGAGCTCTGCATTAAAAGCTATGTAATAACTCAAGCTCTCCATCTGAGGTTACAAATGAAGCCAAGCTGGGTGAGAGAAACTGCTTTATTTCAGACATTCCACAAGACCTTAATGAATCATTGCTGGCCCAACTGCTCAGTCAGCAAGATTGAGTATCCACGGATGTTGTTAGGAGTTTTTCTAGATTAGTCAAGAAATTGTATGTTTTGCTGGCTGCCTTATAAAATGGCTAGGGCACAGTCTTTTAAAATGAAATTTTAATATTGACTGCTTGTTTTCTTGCAAGTGGTTACTCATCACCTTAAAGTCCATTGAACTGTCAGATTTTTAGAGTCTGTCCAGACTACAGGGCAAATATTGATCAGGAAAATTGTAGGTATTTTGCTACCAGGACAGTTTTATAGTCATCTGCTTATCTTCTGTTGACTGGAGTAAATTGTAGAGGGCAGTCAGAGACCTATAGATGTCTATGCAGAGTTATTGCCTTACTTTTTGTTAAAATAAGAAGCTTTTAAAGGACAGTTTGCATGGTCATGCCTGAGAATATTTCATGCTATCCTTGGTTACCTGAGGATAAACCGTAGGCGGGTTGTGTTCTATTGACATTGAAATAAATTTTCAGTTCTACTGAAGTTTGGAGTATGGATCTGTATCATACTGCAGATATTCAGGTGGTGTGTTAATTGTTTGGATTAAAATATGTGATGTTCTTTAGGTTTTTAGAATGAGGTGTAACTGGGAAAACTCTCTAAAATTAGATACTATTGAGGTACAGGAAAGGAGAATACCTTCTGACAGGGAAGAAAAATGCATAGAAACAGACAATAAGGGAGCAAGACAGAACACTGTTTAACAACCATGCAGCTATGGGACGCTGCAGACAAGTGATGTGGGGCAGTGAGGGTGGACACAGCCAAAAGATGATTGTAGGGTGAGGGAGGGTCAGGACTTCCTTTAACCTCATTTTACTTCTAGTAACTCAACCACACTTACCAATTCCTTTCTCTGAGCTGTAAGAAGCACAAATGCTACCTGATGAAGAACAGTTAAACCCCTCCTGCAGTTGGTGTTCCTCCCAGAGTTGTACACTCAATTTTCCCTCCTCCAAAATCCACAAGGTTACTCAATATTTAAAACCATATGTATATATAATGACTAGCATTTGCTTCTCTGCTTTTGTTTGGGAATTAAAAATCCCAGTACCAGACTCCTGCTCAGATCTGAGGCCTGTGTGGCCTATTATGCTCCCTCGCCTTGCCTTTCTGCACGTCACTTTTCCTAGATTCATGATCTAGTGCTAGATCAAGTATTTACATAAACATGCCTTAAGCATGGTCCCTAACTAAAGGACCACATAAACCAAGAGGACACTGGAAAGGAAGTGTAGACAATGATTGCTGTGTTTGTGTGTCTCTTATGCTCCCTTAGTCAGAGCTAGTATGAAGGAAGGTGGCGCTTTCCTGAGGGAAATACTGAGTACATGGCAAGCTGGGGCCTTCATGCAGACTGGAGAGGGGCAGGTCCACAGTTTGTGGAAATCCCTGAGTTACCAGTGGTATCCACAGACTGAGCTGCAGGGGCCCAGAGTAGAGTTGTATATAAACAGCCTGCCAGGTGCACTTCCCTGAGTTTTCTCTCTGGATGCTCTAGTATATGCTGCCATTTAGCCAGACTTGTGGAGTTGTAAAGTCTCTTTGTGTGTATGTGTGGAGAGGGGTTGCAGTGTGAAGTGTGGGCGGCCTCCTGTCAGTGGTGGGCCTCCCGGTTCGTGTCACAGGCCCCATTACCCAGAGGCACAGGCAGATGCTGCTAGCTTTTTCAACTTCTCCTTCTGGTGTCCAGAGTTTGTTTAAATTAGGGCTGTCCATCACCTGACGTGGTTCAAATCATAGTTTAGTTCAAGTAATTAATGATTACAGAAAGATGATGAACCATGAGAAATTGTTGCCCTTTTAAATGTTACGTCCATTGTCTGCATTAGTGTTTTATCTGCAGGTGAGGTGATTTTTCTGTCTGTTAACCTTGGCTGGCTTCTGAAGTCCTAGGTTACTAAATAAACTTGCGTTTTCAGTTCTTTTCATGGTGTTGAAGTAGTGCTGGAGTGGAAGCAGGGCTCCTCTCTAATACAGAGATAGGTTCCTGCCCAGTATCAGCTTCAGCGCTGATGCCTCTGACGTGGTCTAGCTGAAACTCTGGCCCAGTGCTTACAGAGAAACCTGCTGTCACCAAAAGAGTGGTTCTTGTCTGCTAAAATAGATTTTATTTTTATTACTGTTAAGAGTATTCTGCTTGTGTAGATCATGTTTATTCCTGAAACATGAACGTAATTACTTGCAGAGGTAAAAGGGAGACAGTACAGCTGTCATGTTTTACAATCCCCTGATGGCAACAGGGAGGCCTCTCATGTTGGCACATGAGGTACTGGTATGTGTTGTTGATGCTTCATGCCTGAGTCTGTGGAAAGCAATGGACAGCAATGAAAGGGGTGTTAAACACAACATCTAAATGTTAAACTTTTAAGAACTTAATGTTATCAGGTCGTGGTTTTGAAACCCTCTCACACTTGTCCTCTGGGGCAATTTAGCTCAACTGATCTTTGTATTCTTGTAAAAGCAGCCATTTTGGTCAAACAAGAGGCCTGTTACATCATTTGCCTAAACGAATATACATGAAGCCAAGATTGCAATCCTGACTACATTCTGGTTAAAAAATGAGTAGAAAACTTACTGAGTTACTGTGCAATTGCATTTACACTGAGCATCTTTTTCTTAATACAATGAATCTTGCTCCACAAGGCATTCTCTCAGCTGTCTGTAATACAGCTGAAAACTCCTTTCTGTGAACTGTACTCATGTTTTCTTCTTTAAAGGTCCACCCTTACAGGAAAACTAGAATTTATGTACTACAGTAAAATCTTAAAGGGCTCTTCACTGAATGAAAATGTGCTAGTGTATTGAACAGATGACAGGAATTAATACAGGTTACCACAGATTTTGTCTCGTTAAAAAATATTGGCATAAAAGCACCAAATAAGGTCTGGTTTAAATCAAGTTTTTTAACTGTAGTTTCACAGTGATTAACACGTAGAAATAAATCCCTTTGAAGACTGCTTCTCTCTCTCTCAAAATGCACAATAGCATGTTTAGTAAAAAGTACTGCAGATGTATTTTTGGTTTTGAAAACATATTAGCTATCTAGTGTAAATACGCAAAACTAAAATTCTTGATTTTTTTTTTTCCAAATGATTACTTTCTGATTAAAAAGTGGTAATATGTTATTTAATAATGAGCTTTGGTGAACCACAGATACTTATACGTTGCCTTCTCCAACTCTGGCTAAGTAACTTGACATAAATAAAAATAACCGTTCCCCACACTACATCATGTTGGAGTACAATTTTAATTTCTTCATAAAGCATCATTGACTGAAATTGACCTGAGAGTAATTCTTAGAGCAGCTTTGAAAGGCCTCCTCTTCATATAATAATGCAAATCTTTAAATATCTGCAGTCTTACTTTTGTGCACATGGCCACTGCTTAGGAAGTGTCCCAGATTTGCTGATTAAGCATTATGTAACAGTGTTTTGTGTTGCTAGTTGTCTTTTATGGGCATTACCTATAGCAAGGAAACTAACATCTTTGAGAAGGTTTTGTTTTCTTTTTCTTTACACAAGATCATAATTGAAATATCTCTGTGCTTATGGCTATTTGTTTGGATTCATTCCTCAGCCTTTGCTCATACAAAAACTTCCTACTGGGATTGTTAAGTAGAAACTTTGCTCAGATAGGGAATGTTGGACACTGCCTTTCATGAGCCCGAGGATTTTGTACACATTTGCACAATGTGAATAGTGAGAAGTGTGTTGGAAATACACAAGTGCTCATTTATTTTCTGAATATTATAGTGTTCCTAATGTGTATGGGCTTAAAAACAAGCAGGGAAAACCAGTAGAATAAGTGGAGCTTTCCTACTCAGCAGCAGCTTACCCTTGTACCACAGTAGATATAGGCTGCATTGGAAGATTGCCTAGCAGTTCAAGTATGTTCATTACTGGAGCACCACATTTTGGTTAAACATTCCATATCTTCTAGGGATTACCTTCCTATATCCTGGCCCCATTCTGTTTTCCTCAGCTGTGTAAAGAAGGGCTAGGAGTTGAACAACAGCTCTGTGCTCTTCACAGAAATGGTGCCAGCAAAGAACTGGAGTGGAGGTAGGAAATAATGGGAAGGGATGTGGTAAATATGTGTTTGCAAATGACTTGTAGTGTACATTTCTTAAGAACACTACGTTTGCTGCACCAGGTGTTTTGTGTCCTTGTAACTTCATTCCTGAGACATTGCAGCTAGGGAGGAAAAAAGATTTCACTGTAATAACTGTATTTGAGAATCCTACTGCACAAATAAGGAGTTGTGGAAGTTTATCGTCACAAATTCTGTCCCTCTTTTGGAGTTCATCAGAAACCACAATCTAAAAACAAGTCAATGGAAATAAGCAGAGGAGAAAATTTGCTGTCGCACTTGTATAAGTGAGGTCCCTAATATCAACCAAAAGTTGTTAGCTGTGCAGATCAGAGAAATCACTACAGATCCAGTATTACAGTTTTAGCATGACAGAAGTATACTGACATCCTAAATGCAGCATCAAATACTTACTGCCATTGCTACTAGGCAACGAAATGCTATCCCCTTGTGAAGGCATTTAGAAGCTGTTGTAATTGGCATCTTTAACCTCAAAGCATCAGGGTATAAAATAAACCCCAGGTCGCCAAAATGATAAGCTTTCTAATATTTCCTAATGCTTGTGTAGTTGTGCTACAGAAAATGGATTGAATGTTGATACCACCTGGTAATATCGAAGCACACTTGAATATACCAAAGAATATACAAAGAGTGTATCTGGAAAAAAAAAAAAAAAAAAAAAAAAAAAAGGCTAAGGAAGAGAACAGTCATTTGGAGACAGTCCTATTTATTTATCTTCCCTGTGTCTTCTAGCATAAAGGAACGCAAGTGAACTGTTATCTGGAGTGAATACAGAAAGCTGTGAGTCTACTTTGAAAATACTGCTTATTCAGATGGTAAATACTGTTTTAACTTTTGCTTTATCGTATTTAAGTAATGCTATGAGTGTTAGATTCACCAAGGCTTTTATGTACATATTTTAATGTTAATATAATATCCTTTACAGTATAAATGCTTTAATCTAGATCTCACAAAGAAAATAAAAAAAAAAAAGAGAAAGAAAGAAAGAAAAAAAGAAAGAAAAACAACCCTGAGGCTAATATTTCAGTAAAGTATGTCTGTTTTCTGTGTGGCCCTCTTTGCTTTTTAATTGACCCATTAATTACCTTCACCTCACAGAGTCTATGTACTGTTCCCTCTCTCATGCTCATCTAGTGGCACTGATTCTCCCTTTCCTACAGAGTGGAGATAAGAATATTCTGATGATTCCTGTTCTCAGAACAACATGTGGACTGCAAATGAAAGCTTCTGTTCATTTTCAGATTTTTACTGTTCGTGCCCATTATTTTGACTTCAAAGATTATTAAAATACATAACAATAATTCTAGTTTATGTCTCACATATTATGCTGGGAACAGAGAACCGAAATTGCAGAAGGGTTTGTTCCTATAGCAGATCAGTAACAGAAATAAGGTAAATGTTGCTGAAAACAGAATGATGTCTGAGCTGTAAGTATGTAGAATAGCAATGCTACTCTGTGTGTTCCAGAAAAAATGAGGCACTTTTATTTGCTTAACTAAAGAGTTAGTTAATATGCAAGCTTGTACAATATATTAATGTACTGAAATGTGGAAGCTAAAACTTAAGGAATTACTATTGTGGCCATATTTTGGGAAGACATGAGTGCTTTCCATCTAGCCACAAACTGTGGTTTCCACAGAAAGGAAACCTGTGTACATGGTTTGGAGGGAGCTTTCTTAGTTTCTAGTGAGGTCTTTGGAGATGTTTCCGGAGATATGCAATGACATGCACCTGCCTGCAGCCTACAAGGCCAGAAAGACTGGGAAGTTTAAGAGCTGGAATTTGTGAATGAGCTGTTACACCAGGTATCAAAACTATACCCACATACTTTTTTCCTACCATATTCTTGCATGGTCAGAGGTAAATCATGTTATGCTACTAGGTGGATCATTCTGTCTGCAACCTGTTATTCAGTTTCATCTAAGTAGTAAATTCACATCGAAATCCACACTTTCTGTTGTGTTCTGCAGTTAAGGTCTTAAGGTCATGGGTGTTGTTTTTTCTTAACTTACACTTTTTGAAGAATAGAGAAAAGCCATTGAAGCATCAGGATATATCTGAGCTAGCCATACATCTCTGGTCTTCTAGCTACTTTTTAAAAAATTATTCGAAGTACGGAAATGCAGGTGGATGAAATAGGCCCCTTTATGTCTTAATTTAGCTGTGACCTGACCCCTAACATCCTCTGTGTATCATAATCAACAAGGTTGACAAACAATAGACTGTAGAAAAATTGTGTCATTATATGTATTCTATAAAAAGCATCTCTGGTTACAAAAAAAAAAAAAAAAGGATAAAAGTGGGTTTAAAAACAGATCTAAAGAAGTGAGAATTTGGTCTATAAAATAATTGGGAAAGTTATAGAAGAGTAGCTGAAAGTAAATAAAAATAAATAAATTTTAGATATGAATAATAATGAAGGAGTAGAAAAGGAATTAATTAAAACAGAAGCTACCATAAAGGTCTATCTGCAGTTCAAGTACATATAACAGATAATCACTGGTTAACAGGACCATTGGTTTAGTTCTGTTTTCTTTGTGAATAAACATTTTCTATCAAAAATTAATATAATAAAATATACCCAAGGAGGATAACTGTTTTTTCCTGGTTTGGAGAAACCCAGTGAACTAACACCAAACCAGTGTCTGAGTTTAATAAATTTATTTACAATTTATTTTTATAACACAGTGTTTCATCACAGTACGAACATATTATTTGATTTCCCTCTCTGCTGCTCTATGTATAATTGGATGAATGGTGGGGTTATGTATTCAGTGGTTATAGAAAGATTTCTGCAAGATGACTTAAATTCTCAGGAGAGTGAGAAAACGACAAAGATATAAAATTATATTTATTTGAATGATAAATCTGGCTATGGTAGGTTTAAACAGCGCTTACAGCCAGCACAAACAAGCATGATGTTCTGTGAATTCCTTTTAAATTGAAGAGTATGTTCTTGCAGCCTTCATTGTAGAATTTCTTCCTAAATTACCAGTAATTTTCTCTGCTCTCAGAGTGCTATATAATCATACATGGTCAAAACATTGTAGTGGAAAGCCTAATAGAAAATGAATTCAACATAACCATGTCTCCATGAGCCCAAAACCATAGCAGGGAATTAGGAATGAATTTGGTAAATTTGAGACAGTATTTGGCTGATTTTGGAAGAAGGTATGTGGTTTACAGTGAACTGGTTTAATGTTTTACTGGTTTACTGGTTTAATGTTTTGAAGGTACCTGCCTTTGCCATAGAGATTAATATCTTAATGTTGTGGCTATCTTCTTATTCCTGTATTATGGAAAGCCAGTTCTGAATAAAGAATGAACTCTGAATACAGAATGAACTCTCATGATCAGAAGGAGGTGTGTGTGTGTGTGGAGATGGAGGTGAATTTGCATATGACTTCTCCAGTACTGTCTCCATTTTAAACAGATGGTTTCCTAAATAGAAATAGTTCCTTATCAGAAAGCTTCTTTGTAGTATATTTGATGGCTGTGAAATGGATAAGTCATGTCTAAGTCTCTCTTTTGACATCATCATTATATCTGAGAGTGAGAAAAACATTTTGGTATGTTTCTGAGCTTTTTGCTGACCCAAAACAGGGTTATTGTTTCCCTTTTCATAGAGGGAATAATTATAGCTTATTAAAAGTCAGTCAAGAATCTTAACATGTAAACACATTTTCTAAGTGGTTTTCATTCTCTACTATTTATATGCATAGAGCATTTCATAGGATTACAGCAGTGCTTTAAACAGACAAGAGTTACTGAAAATGTAATTATAACAAACGATATCTGGAAAAATCACCTATAACAAACCCATAATCTATCAGCATGTCTTTTTTTTTTTTTTTTTTTTTGGTCACATTTCATTTCAAAGGACATCTACCGCATGTAGAGTCTTCTAATGTAGATTTCTTACGTAGCTATCGCATTTTGCTTTTTTCAAATCTAGAATGTCTTAGCTTTAAATATTTTTAATGTAAAATTTATTCCTGTTGTGATTTAGTTTTGTTATATTAATGATTGTTAATGAGACCAAACAAAAGAAATTCAGTTATCTACAATGATGCTGCAATAGATTCATTTTAGGATGCTTAATTTTCAGTTAAAGACCTGTATCTTAAGCATGTTGAAGATGATGTAATTAGGGGAACTTTGGCTTTAAGCAGGCTTTGTATTTCATGAAAGGATAAACTGCATTATCCAAGCATTATTTTACCAAATAAAGAGATTAAGGTAACATACTTAGAAGCAACTCTTTATTAATTGGGTGTGCTATTGTTCTCTTATACGAATCATAAGGTACTGAGGAAGAAATCATAAAATATTTTGCTTTATGAAAATATTAGAAGCTAATATATTCTAGTGCTACTTGGCGGCAGATTCAAAAAAGTCCTTCAGAAGTCAGTGTTTTTCATTTTCCTCCTGACTTGTCAAGGTGTCATTAACATGAGAGCAATGATAGCCATGTTGAAGAAGATCTTGAGTGCTTTTAGCTAGATAAAAATTCAGTCATTCATATTTTGGTATCCTCTGTGTTTTTCTCTGTCTTTTAATCAAACAAAAAGCCTTGTACATTTCTAAAAATATTTCTAAACTTTTAAGTTGTGAAGTTTCAAAGAAAAAAGTAGACATGTTTAGATGAGTGAGATTTTAAAAAGGTTTAATAAGCATCTAGTGAGTTATGATTCTACAGGAAAAGTTTTTACTACAGATGCAGAAAATGAAATAACATCTCACAATCTATGAACATAAAGCAGACATAAGTCATCATTGGAAGGATTTTTTTTCCTGTACATTCAGTTTGTGTTTGTCTGTGACCTGCCAGTTTATCTCTAATCATAGATCCTGGTGCATTTTCACATTTTCTTTGCTTCCCCTAAAAAAATCTGCATTAAGTATCTTTATTTCCATATTAGGCTGATGTACATTATACATTTCAGGAGATGTCTCAGATTGCATCACATATTTTATATATGAAAGCTTAACCCTGTCTAGTCCTAAAGTTAGGTCCTAAACACTTGTTTAAATTAGTGACATAAGCTCTTTAATTAATTTTCTCCCATTTCAGTGTTGAAGTATGTCCCTAACATGAAGTTAAATATGGTCTAAATTGTTCTTTAATAAAATAATGTGCTTTTAAAAATATTTTTTCCAAGTTTTTAGTAAACATTCTTTCATAATCTCAGGTTCTACAGAGAACAGAAAGTTTATTGACATGCAGGATGTATTTCACTTAAGCTTTTCAGATAATATATACAAATTTAGAGAAATTAGAAACTCAGAAAGACTTTGCAACCTTTCAAGGTCATTTGCCAATCCTTGGCTTTGACTAATCTTTATTTTGTTTATTTATGCAATTTCTGAGGTTTTAAGTATTTGCAAATATTCTTTGTCAGGCAGGCACATATCATATAGTGCCTAAGTGCTAATATGCCTGGTATGACCATAACAATGTTAAAGAGAAGCATATTAGAAAGGGCAAATACTGAAGTATGCAAGGTATAAGGCTTGAGAAATGTTATTGGAATAAGTGGGAGGAATACTCTGTATGCAAGGGAAACTTTGAAAATAATTGAGCTTTTTGACCTTGAAAGTAGTCCTGCATGAGGCTGAATTCTTGTATATAAAAATAGGAGCATCCAAACATAATACCTACTAGACTGCCTTTTCAAGGAGTAACAATAAAGATTTAGGAGATTAATTGTCCTGTCATCTTCTAAAATCATTGACAATTCATGACCTTTCATAAAACTCATATGGAAATGGATTAAGATTTGCTCTTGAATGAAGTAAAAGTTTCCTTTAGAACAACTAAATATTAATATTTTTTTTCATCTTTTTTAGATAGCATCTAGTTATTGAGTGGAAAAATAGACAGAATATTTACTGTTCTAACACATTTTAACTGAAGTTACATCAAATCTGAATATGCTGTATTATTAGTGTTATTTAAATATATGTGACAGTATTTGAATTAGTAGTAGTTCATTTTTTGTACTGACATGTCCTATCTTTGGACACTGATAGCATATGGAAAATGTTTTAGTATCATTACAGTTTACAAAGATAGGTGTATCTTACAAAATTATTAAAACTAAGAATTTTCATTGCAAATGTTTTGAAATTACTGTAAAGCAGGACTTCAGGCACAGTATGCTAGTATGAAATATGTATCAGTGCTCTTTCATATGCCTTAAGTGTTGGCTTTTCTTCCTAAACCCCCCCCCACACACTGTTCGTATTCCAGCATGAAACCACCAGTCTGTAAAGATGCTGGCATTCCAGCACTTGTTGCATTTCTTCCTGATATTGTGTATTGCTCATTTCAAAGCCTGATTTCCTTTTTGTGAACATTTTTGATGTTCAGCTTTGTTCACTTTTGATGCCAAGTGTTTTTTTTGTGTCTTGTACAAACACCTAACACTGCAAATACAACGTGTAGATTGATACGGATTTGTACAGTGCAATTAGCTATGTAAGAGATGATATGAACATGACAGAGAAATACAAAATGAAACAAACAAAACAAACAAACAAACAAAAAAAATTGTTAGGACATGCAAACCACATGAAGCTAAGATTTTCTTTTAATTTTCAATTATGTAAAAGGGTTGATGTGATCCAGCCAATTTTTTTGAAGAGTTGAATAAATTGAAATCAATAGATATGTGAGAAAAAGCCTCTCCAAAGCACTAACAGTGAGAACAAGTTAAAATATCTCCTAGCAAATAGGAAGGTAATGTAGAATGCTTTTATATTGATCTTGATTAAGTGTATAAACTTGTGGTGAGAGTTACAGTAATGAGGACCATTTTCAAAATGACCCAAACTCTAGGAAAAGAAGTAAAAGATCGAACCATTACTCATCTTTAATAACAGACAGACAGAAAGACAACTTGAGTTTCATTTCCATTAAGCCATACATTTCTTCTTTTGAATTTTATTGTAAGCTTTAATATTTTAGCTTCCAATTTATGCCTACAATCTGCAAAATAGTATTGTTTAGTGCTTTTATTAGACTGAGTGAGGTGAAATGGAAACTAGTACACTCAAAAGTTCACTGTAGTGAAGGTGACTCCTGAAATATGTGGACAAAAAAGTTAAAGTACACCAGTCACAATGCTGACAAGGGACCTTCTCAGCTTGATTTTTCTCCTCCATTCTATTAAAGCTATTCCTGAATTATTGCTAGTGATTTGCTGTGCTGAGCCCACAAAATCTTTCAATAGCTAGTATAAAAAACATTTTTAATAGTTAATGGGCCAGGATCGTGCCATCTTGCTTCTGTATGAACAAAGTTTATTAATATCAGTCATTAGTATTACTCACTTTTCTGATCATTTCAGATATATAACCTTTATATTGTGGCAATATAATGTCTACGTATATCTGTTTATATGAAAGTTTTCTATTATTTTCTTTGGTGTATAGACATTTAATTAAATTAATATTTAAGAAAGTAGGTTCAGGGTACTAACTCAAAGCATGTATCTAGGTAGTAACAGCATAATTACTTGCTAATTGTTATGTGATTACATTTACATTTGCCATCACAACTATAAAAGATACCCCAATTGCATTTAAGAATAATGGTGTTTACTCCATGTTACCTTCTGCTTAACTAAATGGAAAATAAAACTATTTAATTACTTTGAAATATCATCCTCAGTTCCTAGACATTTAAGAAGGTGGGTTTCTTTTTTTTTTTTTGGGGGGGGGGGAGAATTTTTTTTTTAATTGCAAATTATGGAGAAACTATTTCATTCAAAACTAAGTTTGAAGAAAAACCTTAGACTGTATTGAGAGTCTGAAATTAAGCTCCTAATTGCAGGATATTTCTGAACTCTTTATTGTATACCATCAGACTATTAAGGGTAATATCTTTTACATAATGATAGCAATTTAGTGAACATTTATCACTGAATATTTCAACTTACAATGCTTTAAGCTATACTACTAGTCCAATTTTAGAATCTAAAGATGGTACTTCATAGCCCTAGGGAAAACCTTTAAGTTAACCTAATGGCATAAGGAGGCATAACCTCCTTGGGGAGGTTGCAAAGCATTTAAGCATTTTCTGCCTGGGTCCCATTGCGTTCTCCACCCAAGGAAGCAAGTTGGAAAGACAGATGATTCTCTAAGGAGATGCCCTCATTCCCCAAAGCTAACCTTCATAGTTGCTTTCAGCTGTAGACTCAAGACTAATGGACATTTGAATTCCAAATACCATCAAGGAATACCTGTTCTGCAAAAATGTAGACAGTAGTCTGTACAGTTTATAAGGCTGAAGCTTGGAAATTTTGAAACCTCTTGAATACCTGCATGTGGAAATGTTTTTGTTTTCAACACTGAGCTGTGAGAGACATTCAATTGTCATTTATAAAACTCCTTAAAGTTTTACTTCATTTTACTTCATTTTACTAAACCCAATATAGAATGCCAAGCTAAAACTAGATAACAGATCCCAGAAAAAGCTAAAATGGATTGGGAATAGAGGATTAACATCTGCTAGATCCAGGAAATCTTGAAGAGGCATGGAATCAGTGCCACTGTTTTACTAATCTTTTAGTCCCCATGATTTGAAACAAATATGGAAAGAAGAGAAACTTTTACTTTTTCACATATTTAAAATAAGGAGCTTACATCCTGGTAGCTGCTTCATTCACCTTCTATTTGAGAATAGGTTTGCTAGAAGCAATATAGTTTGTGTTTGATTAATCTCAGTAACTGAAGAAGCATGAAAGAATTAGTACCATGTGTCCTCTTACTTCTGCTTTATCCTTTAGTTCATAAATTTTACTTGCAGTACAGTATGTCTGCCATATTGAAACTTGGTGTTTATACAAACTTTTAAATTCTCAGGAATTTCTAAAAGAACAAATAATGTGCTACAGTTTAAAATATATTCAAAAACTCATTAATCTGGATCAGCTTTTATTTAGACAGGATGTGTTATGAGATTTTTTTATTTTTTTGGTTGGGGGGGATGTAAAGCTCTTGGCTTGATTAGTCTTAGCAGTGCTTATAAGGTATATTGGTTATTTTCCTCTGAGATACCAGGAAGCAATTGTATTTTTCCATCCCAGTGTATCAGAGAGACATACATCTCATCATAAAAATCTCCTTTCACTGAAATGAAGGCAGAATAATTTGATGGGTATTGCTGCAAGATATTGGACTGATAACAAAGGCTAACCATATGCTCAATGGTGCTTAAAAAAGGCACAAGCTCATTAGTATTTTTGCTGTTGCTGCTGCCAGTGTTGTCAACAAAAGTATTATTTCTGTAAATAGTTGCCCTTACAGTTTGTGTACTCTAGTGGCCTGGGAATCAAGTGTGTACAGAAGGATAAAAGAAGTGCTAGAAGGGTAGAGACTTAGACTAAAGAACTTGACACAACAGGAGACACTGATGTCTTCCAAAGTCTGGACTCCATCCACAAGTGCATGATGTTCCACTGTGGTATCGTTACTTTCAATTGCAAACAAGTGTTGTAAACAGGTTGATGCACTGCAAACCCCACTGCTGTCAGATAGCATACATTCCAATACAAGATCACTAAACTGTTTGCTCTATCTTTCTAAGTCACTCCCTCTTTCAATTAAATTTACCGTCATTTCTGTCTGCACTGCATCTCTGCGTTCATTCAAGGCTCTTCAGACGCTTTATTCTTCATTATCTATAAACACATGGAGACAATTTTTCTCTCTCCCAGTCCCCAGCCAGATAAATTGTTTCATATTGCAAGGTTGTAGCTACTTTTGATTCTGAGGTAGGGTATGAAAAAGTTGTCCTTATATTTTACTCTTTTTTCCCACAGAAGTTCTCTACATTTAATTTTGATTAAAAGCAATTGAGACATTACGCTCTAGTATGCTAATCTTTATCACAGTGTATTTTACTGCCCATCTGGACTCTAAACATGAGTTAAGACCTAGAAATATGTGTAGTGAAACATATATAAATCCTTAATGTCCACTATGAAGTCTTACCCATGTGCAAAAAAAGTTACTTGCCAAATCTGATGCTTAATTCAAGCCTAACTGTATCAAGGAACTATTTTGAGTAATTTAAACTCTTTTTTTTTTTTTTTTTTTTTTTTTAGATAATAGCTTTAGAACTTTTCAGCCTTCTTCCATTTCTGAATCTGCTGCTGAAACACATATTTCTCTCTCATCTGTTCTGACTCACCTCTTTCCAGTCCCTAATGGCTTCCCCCTGCCTGCCCTTGAGTTATAGACCATTTCTGAAATTCTGTATGACAGCACTTTCTTGCAGTGTTTTCAGAAAAGAAAAATTGGCTGTTTATCTCTCAAAGTCCTGAAAAAGAACTTTTGCTCTTAGCATTTTCAAGAGGTAGCAGGGCAAGGTTGGATTCTCATATCCCAGTATCAGATGGGAAGACAGCATAGGGAAAAGTAATATAGATAACAGTTTAATCAAGGTCCCAGTCTTGTAAAGCACTAATCTTTTTTAAGGATACTAAGTGTTCTCAGTTCCCACAGAAGGCACTGTATACCAAGAACACTCTGTGGTATCTTGAAGATCTGAAATTTAATGGTGTTTAGTCTGAACTGGTACAAATATACTGAGTCACATCATATAGAAATCAACACAGCAGGAGGTAGGCAATCCAACTTGGTCCATTACACTAATAATTATTCACCTTCCATGTTTCTTATATGAACAATCATCAGCATTAGATGTTCTGTTTTTTTACTGCTAATTTGAAAAGCCTTTAATAACCTCCATTCTTATTTGTGAATGCAAATAATTGATTCAGTGCAACCAAATCACCTTTGATCTCCATATAAGCTAAAAATGATGACCTATATAAGTCTATCACTGTGATAAATTTTGAATATATACATTTTACTGACTTTGACACTTGATTTAAAAAAAATAGTTTTTTTGTTTTGTTTTTTGTTTTTTTTTTTTTTTTTTAATATGGACATTAAAAATTGAAATATTATACAGTATTACCCTAAATACTTTACCTATGCTTCCTGAATATTTCTGTTAAAAATAATAATAATAATAATAAAAGGATTTTGATTTTGTTTATTTATTGAGCCACAATAACATTATTTAGGGGAGAGTTCTGATCTGCTCTCAGTCTTGTCTTTCATGTACCATTTGTAGTAAAAATGTAAGGGGAATTCCCTATTTCTTAAACATCTTTATTGGAGGATTGTTCAGAAATATTGTCCCTGAGGGAGGGCACTCAAAATATGTGCAAAAAGTCTGCTTTCCTGGTGTTTCTTCTACATATGCTTTTTAGGATTCCTAGATTATAATTCTGATAACCAAGTTTTTTCATCATAGGAAATTTTGCATGTGGCTAGTGCTAAAACTCACACTAGGATTCTGCTAGCCCTGGAGTATAACATAGTAGAAACAGTGTTTGTTTTGAGTTAGCCTTGCCTTCCATGTTATGGCTTTCGATTGCACTATAGTAAAATTTAGGAGATCTATATTAATTTTATGTAATTGAATGACCCATAAAGGAATTATCTGTTCCATTCTTCTCTTGAAATTTGACATCATTACCATGGCCTGTTGGGGAGAAAACATTTCAGAATGAATCATCCACACATTTATACTATTTTAGGTGTTTTATTACTTGTATCCTTTCTTTTGTTTCCTCCCAATTAATTATTCTTTTTTTTTCATTAGCAAGTCCTTGACTGAACCGTTTCAAGCAGAAGAGATGAAAAGGCATGTAAATAATGAAGTGATATATATGGAGTGGGTACAGGTGGGTTGTTCATAGCAGTTAGTTGTGTTTAATGATGCTCAAGGCAATTCAATGACACAGAAGAAAGCCAGATCCCTTCCTTCAGCTGAACAAAAACAAAGTAAAGATTTTTTTAATATTGACAAAGCACCATGTGTAGTATTTTACCAGTAGTTTCTCATCCCTTCAGCCAAATGCTATAGGCTATTTCTGTCTGGTGACTGATTCTCTGTATCTTTCAACTACTTCTAAAAGAAGTTATTAATCTGAGAGTGGAGAAGGGCAAGCTGTACTTTACAGAATGAGAGTTAAAGTGGTAAAAGTAAGCTTGGTTAAGGAGAAAAAAGAACGTGAAGAGGATAAGAAAGCCAACACTTTAGTGCCTCTTTATCAGTGATTCCAAAAAAAAACTTTGCACTCATGGTGCTTTGCAAACTGCATGCTAGAAAACGAAGTGACAGAGAAGACGATCTTTAGGTATTGGCTAATAGTGAAGACTCTAGCCAGTCTAAGGCAGAGTCAAAACTAGTTGCTCTATCTTTATGCACAAAGATCAACTGAGAAAACAGATGAGAAAGGGAAGTTGTGAAAAAAGTATGAAACTTAAGCTGAAATCTACTACCTTTTTGTGAGCTGTGAGCTCCTCTTATGTGGCATTGGCAAAAGCAGAGGTCTCTTGCTGCCTTGTATTAAATGTTAAGACAGAACAAATACCACCATCTCATGTACTAATTTCTATTACACAGATCCAAGTGATTAAACCTGCCATTTGAGTTAAGCCAAGTAAAAGTGCATTACTTATGAGGGTGATACATTAGCAAAAAAAGTAAGCCTGGATTCTGCCAGCATTCTAGGTCTTCCTGTAAGGTTCTACGCAAAGTACTTCTTGGCTTACTGTTCTTTCCTGTAGCACCCAAAGTTTCTAAAGTAGAGAATACAATTTTCTTCAGTAGCAAAACACAAGTTTTCTTCAGGAGCTTTGGCTGAAAAAGCACTGCCAGTTTTGGGCCTTAGCAAAATTAAGTAAAAACTACAAGAGTCATGTCTAGCAATGAAAAGACAGGAATATGGAGTAGCTATGCTTCCAGATTAGTTGAATATATTTTCTTTTGGTGACCTAGTAAAAATGGAAAACCAGCATTTATAAAATCTAAAATGAAATTTTGAGGACAATATGAAAGTGTTTTCTTAAAGAAAGATACAGCTATGCCTAGTGTGAGCACAGAATGAAGTCTTCTCTAACATATAGTGGAAGATCTTGAGAATATCTCTCCACTGTCTTTGCTTCTCAACATGATATAACTTCATATTTCAGAAGTAAATATTTTAAAAAATAAGATATATTGAAGTCTTAGAAATTTTGATAGGTTTACATCTTCAACAAAAGATTCTTCATCTTTGAGGAGATGCCCATATTTGTTGATTAATTGCTGACCAGATGATTTCTTGCTCTCAAATGTATTGCTGGTACTTCATCTGCAACTTGCTGTTTAAGCTTCTATTAAATATTTGATATGCATCACAAACAACCATAGCCAATGTTTATGGATGCATTTTCCAAAATATATCTTTAAGATACAGTATAGTAAATTTAAAGTGGAACAGTAACCATAAAAACTGCATTCTAGTCTGAGTGTGCATTTGGGTATTTATGACTAAACCTGTTACTTCTTTAATGCTTGATGTTTATGCTTGGATATGGGAAAAAATAAATAAAAAAGCACCCAGACTATTTGTAATTAATCTAAACATTTCATTTTAGGGCTATTATATTGGATAGCCACTATGTGTATTATTGTTGATTGGAAAATTCCATTAAAAAAATTCCATAAGAGTACGAATACCTTTGAAATTAATGAATGAACTGGAATAAATTTATTGCTAAATATTTTTATTTCAGTATCCTTGCTACAGTCTCAAATGGGTACTGGCACAGGGGAATACACCTTAACGAAGTGTTTTATGAAGCTTTACTTAAAATACTAGAGAAACAGCTCCTAAATGCAAGCATGTCTATGGACATGCAATCTCTTGAACAAGACGTTTAGCAGTTACTCTGGACTTTTTTTATAATATTGTCCCTTTAATTCCTTAGATGAGAATCCAACTGCCAAACTTTTGTCATAAACCTTTTTCGTACTCTAGTAAAAGCTTTGTAGATCTAGAAAGAGTGAGTTTCTACCAGGACTATGTATTTCTTGGTGGAAGGGGAAGGCTGTAGAATTTTTTTAGTTCTCACTTTGTCAAACTCAACAAGCTAAATAAGGCAAATACAAAGTTAAAGTGACTGAGTATAAATTATGGATACACAGATATCGGTGTATTTTTTTTTTCCATTCTGTGGCTTTGTATTTCTTCCATACTGTCAATGTGTTAAAGGTAGTTTATCTTGAATCATAGAATCACAGAATCAATAAGGTTGGAAAAGACCTTCAAGATCATCTGGTCCAATGATTGCCCTACTGCCAATGTCACACACTAAACCATGTCCCTAAGCAGCAGTTCCAACCTTTCCTTAAACATCCCCAGAGATGGTGACACCAACACCTCCCTGGACAACCCCTTCCAATGCCTGACTACTCTTTCTGAGAATAAAATTCTCCTAATTTCCAACCTAAACCTGCCTTGGCATAACTTGAGGCCATTTCTTCTAGCCCTATAAGTAGTTAATTGTGAGAAGAGGCCGACCCCCAGCTCCACACACCTTTCAGGTTGTTGTAGAGAGCAATAAGGTCTCCCCTGAGCCTCCTCTTCTCCAGACTCAACAACCCCAGTTCCCACAGCCACTCCTCATAGGACTTGTGTTTCAGGCCCTTTTTAACAATGTAATGATAACAGAGGTGTCAATGTAGAAAAGAAAAATAATGCAATTAACTGATATTTGAAAATGTTCAGCTGTTATTGTAAGTTAATTATATAATAAAATAAAAAATTCTGGGCTGCTGCAGGGAAAGTTAACATCCCAGCCAGACCCAGTACAATCATAGCATAATAACCTAGGAAAGTAATAATCTTTTTTATTTTTCAACACCAATTCATTAATTTACCTAAAAGCATTTATATAATCATTATTAAATAATCATAAATAATATTATTTTTTCACTAAACAAATATTAGTTGATTTGAACTTTATTTACTGAAAATAGACCAAAGCTATTTTATTTTACTCTATTCTTATGACAACTTTGAGCATTTAGGTGTGTGTTGCTCTTGAAGGTAAACAAATTTCTCACATGGTCTTTCTGACTTAGACATTAGTGTTGCCTGGATACAGCTGGTGCTATTCAAATAGCCTGCTGCAATGCTGTCAGCATAGCCATTTTGTTACATTGATTTATAAATGCATTATCTATAAAAGCCGCTCAGCCTTCTACGTGAACAAAAGATAGGAGCCAATAGAATTTAATTTAGTTAGCTTTTTAGAAGTGTTGTTTTCCCAATGTCTTACAGAAAAGGCAGATATGTTAGAGGAAATGAAGGTTGAATACTAGCAGTATGTACCTTTTAACATTACTGCCCTAGAAGGCATCTTTCAGTATCATTCAACAATTTAAATTCTGTAAGTTACAAAATTAAAAATGCCAATGGTAATTGTCAAATGAGCTTAGAGATGTTGGTATTTTACAGCTAGCATTTTTGCACCATTTCTATAAGTTTTCCTAGTCCCTTTTGATAAATACTATATTTTTAATCTTTAACATGATAACACCCTGAGAGCTTTGGAGTTCTACACTCATAGTGCACTCTACTGTAATAACCTACATCACAAGGACCCAGATTGTCTTTATAAAACAGTTTAATATCTCTGTGAGAGATGAGAATTGCAACCTTAAAAAAAAAATAATTTCATATGTACAAAATATGACTTTCTCAGTTGTTCCGCGGTTCAGCTTCTTCACTTTAAGGAAAAGTAGCCATCTTAGTAGTGTCACTCTCAGAAATATCAATGAATGGCGATGTCTGGGTGAACACCTAGAGGAGGAAATGGTGTCATAAGCTGAGCATGCTGCAGGCCTCTGCAGTGAAAAATAAGTCAAAAATTATAGCAGGAGTCACAGCAAACCTTTCAGCAGTATGTATGAGCTGCACTATACAGTGTTAAACTGGATATCATTAACATATGAAAGACCCTGTTGAAAAGAATTATTGGAGCTGAGAAGAAGATTTTTATAAATGTTGGTGTTTCACGAATTGTTCTCTGAAGCATCTTGTACTCATCATTGTTTGAGGCAGGATTTTAATAACACCTTAGTCTGCTTTATAATAGCCTGAATGTAATTAATAATTTACCATTGGATTTCTTAACACAGTGCACACTATGTTCCATTGCAAACACTGCATTATTTACACACCCAACAATAACGAATTGTAGACCAGGGATGTGGTGTTTAAGCAGACTTGCAGGTATCATAATAGTCAGTTACCACTAGGAATCATTAAGGTATCTCTGAAGTTGTTGTCTGTTCAGGTAAGAGAAGATGCTAGCTCTTCAGCCAGCACTTGGTGAGCACATTGGTGATTTTGGATCAGCTTTTCCCCTGATTTGTACTGAAGAACTGAGGTGCTGAGATCCAGTTGATTCTATAAACTTTTTAAACTGTATTTTTACCAAGAGTTTTTCTTCAATTAAAGAAAGTGTTTCCTTAATTTATTGAGGGAATAGGCCTTTAAGGGGCAGATCCTGTTAAGAAATGCTAAGAATCTAGTGTTCACTGGTGTTTCTTGAAATGGAAGCTAGTTTTTGGAACCCTTCTTCAAAAAGAGAAGATTCTTCATAATAAGGGTGACTGCTAGCAAAGTGGATGAAATTTCAGAGAAGAAGCCTTGCTGCTGGAATATAGTAAGAGCTTACTTGAAGAGAGAGCAGCTTAACGCCACTTATTTTATTGAATAGCAGGGACACCTACTACTTAGCAAATGCATGCAGTTTTCCCAGCATAGCATCTAGTAATGCATCACATGTTAAGAAAATGGAGATTGTCTGTTACCATATTGGTCTGGCAAGCTGGCTCTTATTTAGTCATTGTAGCTGACCAGAATAGAACGCAGCTGTTCTGTGTAGCGCAAGAATACAAATGAACATAGTGTATAGGTCTTTATTTTAGCATAACATACCACATTTTGTAACTACATACACTAAATTATGCACTAAAACCTACTGTACTTGAAAAACAAGCCAGATTTAAATCCTTCATAAACCTCTGCAGGTGAGCAATATGGGGCAGGGGCTTTATTTGTGTTCTGTGTGCTTGGTTCATACCACAGTGGGGCCTTCAACTCCCAGACTGATCATCTAGGTACTATTTCAATAAAGAAGTAATAATGATAATAATAAAATTAACAGTTATAGTTAGCTGTGACAAGCTGAGTATTTTTTTTTCATCTCCAGCTGGTAGGAAATTGAAGTACATATTTTTCTCCAGATATAGTCTTGTACTTAGGCTTTCCATTATGTAGAAAAATATCCCTGCATTTTCTTGCTCACTTTGTCTGTTCATCTGCTTCAATGACCTTACAAATATGAAACCTTGTAAAGTAGTGAACTAACACTGACAGACACAGGAGGTCAGACACACGTATTTGCTGTAATGAGTGATACTTGTATGCTTACATTAGCATCAGTGTTACTTCCAGACTGTTAGATAAACAGGTATCAAGGCTGAGTTTGCAATCATTATTGGAACTGCCTGCATGTCTCTCCTTCTGGCTTTATCACTGCAGAAAAGTCAAATAATGTTTACATTTTTTAAAGTCTGAGTCTTAGATGACAATAAAGCAGGAATTCTCTAGATTTCTTGCTATGATTAAAATGCTTACTTGTCTGACTCCTTATGAGACATGTTGCTGCACAACCACTGTACCAAGTGCTCCGGCTCACAGACTAAGCTGTTATGTATGCTACTGCTGCTGCATGTTCATTTCAAAAGAAAAACAATAGATATGATATTATGAGAATGATATTTTAGCACTCAGACAAGAGGGCAATATTGGCCATCAGCTATAAAGACATTGCAAAGGAGGAGCAACTCCTGAGATCTTTAGAAAAGCCATGCCAACAGATATTAGCAACAATTTATGAAGGAAAAGACTACAAGACATGGAACAAGTATAAATTGTTCATTACAGTTATATACCACTCAGATTGTAAACATTGGCAACTAAGGGATGTAGCTAGGGGTTACATGTGAACCATCATTGTATATATATATTATCTAACACCTTCTGCCATTCATTTATATTGGTTTCTGTGACTTCTTGTGCCATAATGCTCCAGAGCTATATATGTTTGACAAGACAAGCAAACAAAAGAAAATCCTCACTTGTTTAAAAAATTATACTTACTAATTCTATTATCTGATTTCTATTTCATATATTGTAAGAAATTTTAAGTAATCTCGAGACTTTTACATATGTTTTATCGACTGTCGTATCCTCTTTCAGTCATTTATTTTCTGAACTGAAGAGGCTTAGTACAACTCATCTTATCCTGTATGAAAGCCATACTGTAGTAATTATTATTCTTGTCATCATTCTTTGTGACATTTCTAGTTCTATCTTATTCTTTTCTGAGTTGACATGAACTTATTTTTTTTGTAGTTTTCAAATCTGAAGTTACCATTTTTTAATGTAGAGTTCCACAGATCTGAAGGGGAACAGAACGCCCCCCGTATATTGTATAAGCTTTCTTGATAGGCATTGACCACTGAAGTGGCATTTTCAGAGAATATCTACAGTGATTCAAAACGACCTTCCTTTGTATTTATGAGAAATTTACAAGGTGTCAGAATGTTAACTTACTCAAGATTATTCCCATGTGTGTTTAATTTTGTCTTCCATTGCATGTGTCATTTATATGTCATTCTTTTTCTGCATTGTTCTTTGCAATTATATTTTGTATTGTTGAATCTATTTTTATCACCTGAAAACACTTTCACCTCACTATTCCTTCCCATGTAATTTATGAACTTCCATGAAGATTTTCTGGTAATACTCTTTCTTATCCAAAGACATCACCCATCACCTTGATGTGGTTTGATAATTCTGCATACTTTAGGACTAAATTCTTCATAAAATTAAAATATTAGAATTCTGTAGAAAGGACACTTGAGATGGTAATTCTGAATAAAATGGCACAACATCTACAGTCAGAAAATTTATAGAAGGAAGGATTTTGACTAACTTGGTTGCAAAGCAGTCAGTAGAATAATCTTCCATTCAGTGAAAGTTACAGTTTACTGATTACATGTAGAGGGATGATTTACTCTGATTTTTCCAAGTCTTCTTTATCTCATTATCTTGTAAAAAGTAGACACTGTTAAGATAATAATAATAATAAAAAAGCATGACTAGCGCACTGTAATAGGAAACGAGGTAATATTGTAATTCAAAAAAATTGAAAAATTTTTTCCACTGTTAATTGTGAAAAGAAATTTAGCAACAGTTATCATGCTGTGATGTCCAAGTCAAGATTTAGTCACAAGAAATTAACATTGCAGTTTACGTCAATGAGTTTCCTAGACATATATAGGAATTAAAAAAGAAAAACTGTCTACACCTCCTATATACACTAGTATTTTGTGTTATGTTCTCCAGAAATTTTAAAAAAACAATAATAAATAAAATCTGTATCTGTTAGAGATTTAGTATCTTAACTGTTAGTAAGGATAAACTGTAAAATCCAATAGTATCACAATAATATATATTTTCAGAAATATTTACCTATATGCCAGTAGTGGAAAAAGCAACCATTATAAATTTAGACAACCTGCTTCGGTGTTACCTTAATCCCCTCCTGTACCTTTTGTTTTATATCCTATTTAAACTAAGTCTAGCATTGTTTCGTCCACAGTTTGAACTCACACTGATAACTCAGAGTGCCTTCTTTAAATCTGTGATCCACACAAGTCATTTACCCAACTTAATCACAGGCTTTAGTTCCTTTTTTTGTCCTCTTCTGGCTATAGTTTAACTGAGATTCCTACCCCACTCTGCTCATCACTGCACTTCTGTCTGAGGATAGTGGTGTCTTAAATATGCTGTCTGAGCTGCTTTGTGGTCACTCACGTTCATATCAGTCTTAATAGGCTAAATTGATTAAAACAGTGTGTCAAGGAGTGATTAAGCAAGGAGTTCAGCTGCCAGAACTGTGAATACACTAAATTCCAGCAGGGAGACTGCAACAAGTAGCTGGGGACAATAATCTCTTCAGTAGCGTATCTGCAGCCAAAAAAAAAGGCAGATGTCTCCAACCTAATTCACTCCAAAATCTCCCTCAGTCTATAATAAGTAGTTAAGATATACTTGCTTTTCCTCTGGCCTCTCAGCTTGAACTGAACTTTCACAAACTACCTGAGTCGCTTTCAAGTGTTTTGTTTTGGTGGTGGTGATGGTGGATTTTTTTTCAGAACAGTCACTCCTGTCCTTCCCTGTATCTGGTCTGCTTTGCAGAATCACCTCATTTCACAGTTCTTAATTAGTTGCAAAGCCCTACCACTGTGCAACCTAACCTTCTCGCTTATGTTGCTTTATTCTCCAGACAACACGTAACAACAGCTCTAATCCCATCTGTGAGCTACTGTCATTTGTGATTTCTTATAGCATCATGTGTGTTTTTTTTTGTTTCACACTTTGGAGAGAGGTGTTAATTTGTAAATAAAATAAATAAATAAATAAATAAATAAATAAAGAGTGAAAGCAACAGGGAGAAGCCAGTGCCAACTAAAAAGAAGATCAGGGAATTAAAGAACCAGCTCATCTTGCTGCAGTGCTTGTTGGCTGCATTGATTCGTTGATTGATTCAGTTAGTAGCTCTGACTCCAGAGTCACGTATTACTAACAGGGTTCTTTTAATGTTTTCACTTGGACTGTCCGTGTTTCTTATTACCAAGTTCATCAATATCACATTACTTGAGGAGGAGGTAGAAATAAGATGTTTTAAGTCATCATGACCATCTCAGATGAGATCAACTGAGATCCATTTTATTTGCAACCTCATTTTTGATCATGAAGTTGGCTAGATTAGAAAAAAAAAACTCAGTTTTTCTCTTCCTCATTTGATTTTCTGGAGCCTTACACACTTTTGCTGAAACCTCCTTAGCTCAGTTCATCTAACCAATTCAAAAATTGTTTGCAAATCTAACTAATTTTAGGGACTTTGCAGTTTTGGGGCAGATCTTGGGGTAGCTAACGTTAGGAAAATGTCTACTTAACTCAACATAAAGATCACTGTACTGAATTTGATCAAGAAAATGAGTGATAACACAGAGTGACCCCAAATGCTTTTTTAATCCATAATAAATAATCTATTCATAGGGTCTCATCCATCACATTCCTGTGTTGTTGCAGGCAGCCTGAGACTGAGATATGTTTCCATAAGTGAATAATCAAAAGAAGGATATACAGGAAGTTTAGGAAATTGTGCACATTAGTCCTCTTGACCCTAATAGAATTGCCTAGCTGTCTACATTTAGAATTCTACTGTATTTTTTTTTTTTCTCAGTTTATTTTTACCTTCTTAGTACTTAAAGTCCTTGATAGTATTATAACTGAAACATTACACTGGGATATGTCATCTGTGAATAAAGACAGATAGATGTTTTATTTCAATAAATACACACTTTGTGCTCTTTGTAGCATATTGGTTTTAAACGATAGATTCACCCATGAGAAGGGAAGTGCAGTGCAGCAGAATGAGTTAAGATCTGAGTTTTGTTCTAAAATCTGCCCCAGATTGCTCAACAGTCTTATGAAAATCTCCACTTCTGTCTGAGCTTTACCATTAACAACATTGTGATTCTGATATTTCTGTTCTTTGAAGTGTTTTGAGAACTTCTGTTTAAATGTACCATGTAAGAGCTGCATGTTACCGTCACTATTCTGATTTGACAAATATTCCTTGATGTTTGCATATTTAGTTTTATATCCAGAGAGAACAGATTGTTGATTGATTCTGGTGGATTTGGAATTTCTGTTGTTTATGAGATATGCTCCATGCACCAGAACATTTACTACCTTGTCGCAAATGCATCTGGATTGCTGTCTTTTGCTCTTCAAGACAGAGCAAAAAAAAAAAAAAAAAAAAAAAAAAGATTGTGATTGCATTGTCAGGTTTCCTGTTATCTTTGAATTCTGTTGGGTTATGTCTGCTTTAGCTGATATATGCCTCAGTGTTTGGTGTTCCCATTTTGTAGTCTAATCCTGTATATTTATGTTATGTATTATTTTGTTAATTTCTACTAATAGGTAAAATAGGATGTGTAATGCAGTATTGAAAACTGTTATATTGATATAAAAAGGACCTGGACCTATTAAAGCGAGTTCATGTGCCCTGGAGCACCTCTCCTATGGGCTGAGAGAGTTGCGGTTGTTCATCCTGAAGAGAAGGCTCTGGGGAGACCTCATAGTGGCCTTCCAGTATCTATGATTTCATTTGCTAGTTTGTTTTATTATTACTGTTACCAATATTGAAAGAAACAGTGAAGACATTATGGGTAAACAGGCATAAACGGAGCAGCAGGAATTTTTATCCTATATACTCCTTTGACCATTTTATTTGAGTATGTAGGTCTTTAACAAATCAGGATACAGAGCATATAGTATCAGAAGAAGAAGAAAGAAAAAAAAAAAAGTGTCTGTAAGCACAGCAGAATGAAACTTGTTTAAAGACTTCGAGATTCTATTTTCTGGAGTAATTTTATCTGGAAATGAAAAAGAAAACAGCCAATAGCTAGACAAGCTGGAAATGGAGGGTTTAATGAAACAAAAATGATAATTCTGGATTTGTATTACATACAATTTTAATAAAAGACCATGTTATGGAGAGCCTGAGGCTGCAGCACAGCAGGGGTCTTAGTTTTATATTTATATATAAAGAACCCATGTAGTTATGCAAGACAGGCAGGCTAGTAGAACTGATTCTGATCTCCACTAAAAGCTTTTTACATTGCACTGTTGTAGTTGTAAGGGGACATAATTACATTTGCATGTATTGTAAGACCTCTTTTTCTGAGAACACTTGCTATGTATTTATATTTTCATGAAACATAAAGTCCCACCAATATTCCACACAAGTGAAAGGACAAAACAAGAAAAGAAATGTCAAACATTTAAAGAACCTTCTCTTCATATAATCAATTTACAGTCCAAATGTGTGCACACATTTTTGCATACAGCTACAGCTCTATCTGTTTGACATTAGAAAGTTCAGCAGCTTTTGATGAATTTTAATACTTGTGGAAAAAAGCTGAATGTTGCAGAGGCAGAATGGACCTTCTCCATTAAAGAACACACTTCAGTGTAGAAGAAAAAAAGAAAGGTTCCAAAGCCTTAAAAATAACTTTAACTTTCTATTTGTGAGTTTGTTTCCATTTATAAACATAATTCATGAAATAGAATAGGAAATGTCAGTTCTTCACTATGTTTAAATTACATGTCACATTTTGCCACACAGGTCTCCTTGATATCCCACTGTGGCTTAAAAGCAGTCTATTACCAAAAAGGAAATCTCTCTAGTCAATATTTTATCTTATTATAAAGATCTTCTGTCTCTTCTGGGTTTACTGAAACTGAAATATGTTTTAGAAATCTTGTTAGACAGAAGTATTATTATTTTACAAAGTTTTATTACTTTGTAAATCAAGATTCAATACACTTGCTTTTCAAATAAATATTGTAATGTGTATATATGTTCAGAGTACCACTAAAATGTGTTAAAATCACAAATCAATTTAAGCAATAAATGGCTTAATTCAGAAAATAATTTTTCAGAACTGTTTTAAAATCCAATTTCCCCTGATACCTACATATTTACCTATATCTACATATCTATATCTTTAGTTTCAAGGAAATATTTTTCCCCTTTTCTTTCCCATTATCAGAAACTATCTCTAATAACTATGTTTTCAACAGTTATATTGCAAATGGCTTACTTGTAATGCTTCCTATATTTTCATTGGTTAGACATGCAAAAAGTCAGAAAGTCAACTTTATTTACTCTACAAGCTATCAAAGTCAAAGGTGATCTCATCTTCCAAGGCAATAGTTGGTAAAGAAACACTTTTTCTTCAAGGGGCTTGTTATCCCTACATTAATGATTTCTTAACTCCTTTAAGCTTTTCTGAATATATATGCCCTTAAATGTTTGTATGGGATGATTAGGAATGTTCTATATTCATACTAATGAACAAAATTTGTCAAATTTTATTAATGTTGAAAAGCAGTATAGAAAAATGTGAAAGCTTACACCATCAATTAATACTTTTGGCAGAAAAGCCAGACATATTGTAATTTTTTATGGCAGAGAGTCAGAGTGATACAGATGAATGAATTTAAATGCACCTTGCCACCAGCTCATTGGAGCAGGTTTTTATTAAAGGTGCCTGGTGTTATCAAAGATATCATTGTATTCATTTGCATTATGACTTCTAAAAGACCAAGCTAAACATTTAAAGATGTCATAACACTTTCAATCTGAAGAATGTGTGAAATTAGAGGAGGCAGATCTGCTCTAATGAATCCAACCCCAAATATTTAGTATCTCCCCAGAAAGGGGATTATATATACTGCATCTGGTGTGATGGCAAGAAAAGTTTCAACTTGATGCATAAGCTATCCTAAAGAATGAGACTGACTTTTGAAAGACTAAGATGCTGAAAATAAGTGTATGGTTCATATCCTTGAGTAAAGCATTCTTTTTAAAACTTACTGCTGATTGAAGAAGCTTATGACTGTGCAGTATCTTGATAAATGAATCTTTTTAATTCTGAAAAGCCAAGAATAAATTGTTAATGAGACAGCAATGGCACTACTTACGTGATGCTTAAAAAGAAATTTCGGAGAGAAAAGTGTGTTAAAGATTCCAGCTTTAGTGTCTGACTCCCATAAGATAAGAAATCTTCTCTGTTGCCATGTATTTCTTCTGACTGCTAGCCTCTAAATGATTTAAACCAGAAGCAATGATGTTTCTGAAGGGACACTGTGTACCCTCTTGAATTACACTGAGCAGATGTATGGAAAAAAAAAAAAAAAAAAAAAAAAAAAAAAAAAAAAAAA